>NC_057813.1:260477357-260609993 GCF_018294505.1 Triticum aestivum | reverse complement strand
GGAGTAGTTATGGGTATCCCGACGTCGTGGTATCAGCCGAAGCACTTCAGACGTCAGCGACGGAGCGGCGCGCGCCGGATTGGACTGGAACGCCTACTAGGCTAGGTCTGCTTCCGGCCGCCCTCGCAACGTGCAGGTGTGCTCAGGGCGATGGGCCCAGACCCCTGCGCGCTTAGGTTTAGACCGGCGTGCTGGCCTCTCTGTTGTGCCTAGGTGGGGCTGCGACGTGTTGATCTTCCGAGGCCGGGCATGACCCAGGAAAGTGTGTCCGGCCAAATGGGATCGAGCGTGTTGGGCTATGTGGTGCACCCCTGCAGGGAAGTTAATCTATTCGAATAGCCGTGATCTTCGGTAACAGGACGACTTGGAGTTGTACCTTGACCTTATGACAACTAGAACCAGATACTTAATAAAACACACCCTTCCAAGTTCCACAGACAACCCGGTGATCACTTTTCTACAGGGCGACGAGGAGAGGATCGCCGGGTAGGATTATGCTATGTGATGCTATTGGAGATGCTACTTGGAGGACTTCAATCTGCTCTCTTCTACATGCTGCAAGACGGAGGCTGCCAGAAGCGTAGTCTTCGACAGGAGTAGCTATCCCCCTCTTATTCTGGCATTCTGCAGTTCAGTCCACCGATATGGCCTCCTTACACATAAACCCATGCATATGTAGTGTAGTTCCTTGCTTGTGAGTACTTTGGATGAGTACTCACGGTTGCTTTCTCCCCCCTTTTTCCCCTTTCCTTTCCTTCTGGTTGTCGCAACCAGAGGCTGGAGTCCAGGAGCCAGACGCCACCCTCGATGACGACCCCTACTACACTGGAGGTGCCTACTACTACGTGCAGCCCGCTGACGACGACCTGGAGTAGTTTAGGAGGATCCCAGGCAGGAGGCCTGCGCCTCTTTCGATCTGTATCCCAGTTTGTGCTAGCCTTCTTAAGGCAAACTTGTTTAACTTATGTCTGTACTCAGATATTGTTGCTTCCGCTGACTCGTCTATGATCGAGCACTTGTATTCGAGCCCTCGAGGCCCCTGGCTTGTATTATGATGCTTGTATGACTTATTTTATTTGTAGAGTTGTGTTGTGATATCTTCCCATGAGTCCCTGATCTTGATCGTACACATTTGCGTGCACGATTAGTGTACGATTGAATCGGGGGCGTCACAAGTTGGTATCAGAGCCGACTGCCTGTAGGAATCCCCCTTCCACACTCCTTGGCCGAAGTCGAGTCTAGACATTACAAAAACTTTTACTAACTTGGCTGTGTGCCTTACGGGCCCACGTCGCCATTGGGTGGTACTAGGATCTTTTACTCCTCGACCTTTACTCTGGGACTCTGATCTCTCCTCTATTCGGGTTAAATGAAGTTTACTAAATCTAACAATAGGATCTCGTTATCACTTCCACCCGGAGAGCCCCTTGTTACTGATGATCGTCTGCTGCACCAGAAGACCCTGAAGATACTCTCCGCTGTTAACCCGAGAACTTGTGTTCATCGCGTTTGCAATTCCCCTTCCACCGATAAATCCTTATGGATAACTACTTACACTTGCCATTCATACGATCATCCCCCATTGATCTTATTATTACAAGATACCCCGAAGTTTTCTCTATTGTTCCGAGAATACTTTGTGCCTACTGCCTAGCAGTTCTTTGCCACATGATTACCCCCTTCAAATAAATTCTTGCACTTATCGAGTATCCGCTCATCCCCCAGTTGTTCATGTGTTACACAAAAGTCTTCGAAATACCACCCGATATTCCGAAAATCCTCAGCAACCTATTGCTCTGGAATTTCTTGTTTGCTTTCATTATGATTAATCCCGTAAGTATAGAAATCTTATAGGCATTCCTTGTCATTATCATTTTGAGTCTGTTGACTCAATATGTTGCGAATACACGCAATCATCATTGATCCTTATAAATTACCTTTCCGGCTGAGCTGCCATTCTTTTAACTGGAATTGGTTCTCGACCAATCCAATTGTCATTGATTGTACCCTAAGGCTATTCAACTTATCCATCCCTACTCAGAGCATTGCTTCTGATCCCTTGATTTGGAAATCATAATTCCTTTGCATTTGACAATTGAGTTAGTCAGTTGTTTCTATAATCTGATCTCCTTGCAATCTTCTTCCTCTAGTTGAGTACCGATGCTCACGTCAGATCCCTTGTGGACCACCAGATCCTTGTTGGATTTTATCTGACGACGCCCTTCATATTCAATAACCTTGTGAGCCTTTCCTCTGATACATAATGCCTTTGGTAAATTGTATCCTCTGCTTCCTTAACCATGCTCTGTCTTTGAGCTTGAGTTAATTACTTCTAAAGATTCTGGTATATGATTCTAAGATGCCCCGATGGGTTGAACCTATGCCTTCCTTAATAGGTGTGAACTCGAAAGTTTTCACGAGTCGTACTCTTCTGGTATTTTGCCAGATAAAATTTCAAAACTACAACTTCATTGAGCGCGAGAAGTGAATGATAGGTTGTGCATTGGAGAAGTGGGAGTCGACCTTGAACTTTGCGTTCATGCCCATGGACACGAAGTACATCTTCTCATCGAAGCTTCTTTTAAAATCAATTATTTCCCTTGGTATAAGTTCATCTTATATCTGGGATCTGGCCTTTTACAATCGTGGTTCCGACCATGTTCTCCTTTAAATACCATTTTCGATGCAAGTGTAAGCACTTGTCTTCTGTGGATCAATACCCCGGTCCAACCTCTACTTTGATCCGTCTTCGAGTATTACCCCCCTGGTATCTCGAGATTATCTTGGAACTGCATAACTTCTTATGAGTTCTTCATCAAGTACTACATTCTCACTGATTACAATTTTTCATGGGCTCTGAGTTATTAAACACTCAAAGACACCGATAACTGAGCCGAGTCCGCCCTACGGTTCAACAACTCTTAGTAATCTTCTTCAAGTACGAGTTTGTACCCGATCACGCCATTCCTAGCCTGTTTGGCTATATCATTGTCTTGATGATTTTAACTATGCTACCCGGTCCTTCTTCTCGGAGCACAATTTTCGACGATGAACTAACCTTACGTCGATCCTCATCGTCATATCATTTCGCCTTGAACAACAAGCTTGGTTTCGAGTTTGTGTCGTAACTGTGGTTCCAGTAACCCTGCTGGCCCCTCGTCGCTCCGGCCGGCGCCCCACAGCCGCGGCCACCGGCGCCCTACGTTACCCCCGTGCGGGTGCACATGCACCCCCACCCACGCGCCCAGTAAACCCGCCCCGTTAGGCCCGAGTGGGCCACTGACAATGGCCCAGCCACCCACTTCAAAAAAGAGGAAAAAGTAGATTTTTTTAATATATATATAATTATTAATTAATTAGAGTTTGCTTAATTAACTTAACCTGCTAAATAACTACCTAATCTATAATTAGTTAGATGTGTGTATGACAGGGGGGTCCCACCCCTGTTGACCAGTCAAACATTGACTGGTCAACTGGGTCCCCCTGGCCCACCTTTCAGCCACTGGGTACACTCTTGTGTACACTGTGCTGGGTGCGCCTAGCATTTTAGCATTTATTTTCTTATTAAAATTAATTTCAGAATATTAATAAAACTTTGAAAACTAATAGAAATTAAACCGTAGCTCGGATGAAAAAGTTTTCTACATGAAAGTTGCTCAGAATTTCGAGACGAATCCGGATACGCGGTCCGTTCGTTTGCCACACGTCTCTAGCATAGCGAACCCGCAAATTTTCCCCTCCGGTTCATCTGTTTGACAGACGTCCGGGACCGGGAAAACTTTCCCGGATGTTTCCCCCTTCGCCAGTAACGCCTAGCACTGCGTTAGAACACCTCTAGCCCCGCTTATAATCATGTTGTGCATATGTTGTCGTGTATTTACCGCTTCTTCCCCCTCTTCTCTCCAGTAGACCCCGAGACCGCTGCTGATGCCCCTGTAATCGACTACGTCGACGATGACCCTTCTTCCGTTTCAGCGGAGCTTCCAGGTAAGCCCCCCTTTGATCATCCCAATATCGCCCATTCCATTATCTCATGCTTGCATTAGATTTTGCTACTGTATTTGATTGCTCCTATTCTGATGCATAGCCTGCTTTTGTATCTGCTATTGTTACGTACCTACTTATCCTAAATTGCTTAGTATAGGTTGGTTAGCGATGCATCAGTGACCCCCGCCTTGTCCTTGTTGCCCCTGCTTCATCATCGACACCTTGATCAACATGATCGACGACCAGAGCCCGACACCTCACATCACATCACACCCCTTTTTGTTGCTCGACTCTGTAGAGTTACTATCGAGTGCCGAGGGTGATCCCTCATAACGCACTCCTGATGATAATTCTGTAGTGTAGCTATTCGGTCGTGGTCATCGAGGGTGATTTCCTCTTTCACCATTCCTGATACGGCTCTGTCGTTCAACACCTCAAGTGTGAACCTCGTGGGTGGTCCCTCTTATGTTCACCTTGATGATTACATTGAGTGGAATTCACCGGGGATGATTCCTCGGGTTTTCCCCTTGATGTTTGGACACATAGTTACCTTGACTTCACTTGAGACCGTTGTGAAAGACGGGTGGGCCCGGAGAGCACCCATACGATGTGATAGTGGCGGCTGACTGTTTAGCGGTATCACCCAGGAGGGGGTGATAGCTCCAGACTTGTCCCGACAGCCGTCACTCCTTTTAATAATGCACTAACAGGTTTGGGTATTTGTTCTGAGTTGGCCTCTGTCCTTTACGCACTAACCACCATGCGAGAATAGATATGGGCCTCGACATCGTTGTATCAGCCGAAGCTTTGTCAGAAGTCCAGTTTAGCAGTGCGGCACGGTCGGTTCGTGCTGGCCATCCGAGGCGGTGCTAGTATTCACCCTGCACGCAACGACCCGGAGTGCTGCGGGCGATGGGCCCAAGACCCCGGAGCGCTTAGGATGTAGACCGGCGGGGACCTCTCTGCTGAGCCTAGGTAGGGCTGCGACATGTTGATCTTCTGAGGCTGGTCATTGACCCCAGAAAGGTGTGTCCGACCAGAGTGATCGAGCGTGTTGGGTAATGTGGTGCACCCCTGCAGGGAAGACATATATTCGAATACCGTGTCCATGGTAATGGACGTTCAGACTTGTATCCTGATCTTATACAACTAGAAATGGATACTTGATATGTGATGGATATGTGGCCCCGGGATTGCTTTCTTGCAGGGAGTCAAGGACGGATCTCTGGGCATTATTGTTACAACATGTTTGTTAATTAAAATGCTATTCTTTACTCTTCTACATGCTGCAAGATGCTCGGAGCTGCTTGAAGATGCTAGTCTTTGATAGGCTAGGCCTCCCCCCTCTATTCTGGCATTCTGCAGTTCGGTCCATAGATACAAACCTACCATTTGGTACCAATGCATACTTAGTATAGATCTGATGCTTGCGAGTACTTTGGATGAGTACTCACAGTTGCTTTGCTCCCCCTTTTTCCCCCTTCTTCCTTCTTTCTGGTTGTTGCAACCAGATGGTGGATCCCAGGAGCCAGATGCCACCCCCGCCGACTACTACTACTACCCAGAGGGTACCTACTACTACGTGGAGCCCGCCGACGACCAGGAGTAGTTAAGAAGTCCCAGGCAGGAGGCCTTGCCTCTTCGATCATTGATGTTTGTGCTAGCCTTTTTAAGGCAAAACTTGTTTAACTTATGTCTGTACTCAGATATTGTTGCTTCCGCTGACTCGCTTGTGTATCGAGCTTATGTATTCGAGCCCTCGAGGCCCCTGGCTTGTAATATAAAGCTTGTATTATTTTATTTCTGTCTAGAGTTGTGTTGTGATATCTTCCCGTGAGTCCCTAATCTTGATCGTACACATTTGCATGTATGATTAGTGTATGATTGAATCGGAGGCGTCACAAGTTGGTATCAGAGCCGACTGCCTGTAGGATCCCCCTTTACAACTCCTTGGCCGAAGTTGAGTCTAGTCTTTGAAAAACTGATTTACTAACATGGCTCTGTGGCTTATGGGCCCACGTCGCCATTGGGTGGAATTAGGATCTTTTACTCCTTGACCATTACTCTGGGACTCTAATCTCTCTTCTATTTGGGTTAAATGATTTTACTAACTCCAACATTAGGATCTCGTAATCACATTCACCCGAAGAGCTGGATTATCAACAACTACTTCTTTGAATTGTATTTGGAATAATACTCGCATCTTCATTTGATAGCCTTGAACTTCCTTGTTGCAAATGCGTCACGCATTGCAGATCATTCGCCAGACCATGGCGGTCGATACGCCTGGGTTCCTGGCCATTCTGGTCGACCTCTTGACCTTGCTGGGATATCGCTGGTATCCTCAGTACACTGTGTACGAGCTCTACCGCGAGTTCAACCAGGAGATGTATCACGCTAAGGTTGATATATATGATCGGCAGAACAACTCCACCCACGAGTTGCATACCTTTGAGGGTATTGGAGTGACCGTCGAGATGGCAGTACAGGAGGTTGCCTATGTTGCTATCACCAGCCTCCATAGAGAGCATCCACGCTTGGAGGAGACTGGGTTCAGATACTTCCCGTACCCACCAGCTGGGGATGATACTAGGTGGTACACTGTTGTGTGTACCCCCTATGTGAGCCGTCGGTATGACCCTCAGTATATGGTTCGATACATTGAGGTTCTGGATCGCACTGTTAGAGCTCTGACTGTTGAGCGCGTGCACGCCACTACGACACTCTGGAGCGGATGCGTCTAGTAGGTACCACTGTGGTTCTTCCTTCGTTCATTCCTTACCCGCGCAGGACGAAGATGCCACCAGGTCTTGTGTGGCCTGATGTTGGGGGTGATACTCCTGCTCATGGACCTCTTATTCCGCCTGGGGATCAGCTGGTACACCAGAGCCGCCACTACATGCAGCCTCCTTCCCTCGAGCACCGCCAGGCTTTTCTTCACCGATAGCTGCCTGACTTCAGAGGTTTTCCCCGACATTGATGTAGCATATCGCTATGTCGCGTTGTTGTATCCCTCCATCGCGTGCCTGCGCGCCGCCTAGTTGGTCTAGACTACCTTTCCTTTCTGAACTCGTACTTATGGCTTGTAACCGAACTTATTAATGGATCTGTATGTCGTGTTTGGCTACTATGTAGTATCTATCGAACTTCTTTCAGTATGCATGTTTCATCGTGAATGATTCCTTATCTTTGCAAATTTCTTCATGCTGAACTACCCCTGTTACATGTTAGCAGGATGGTTAGACCCGCTGGTCGTGGTCGCGGTGGCAATGCCCCACCACTGCCTGAATACATGGCTGGTATGATCTAACAGTTTGAGTTGAACTGCCAGTTCATGGAAGGAGTGATAGCTCAGTTTCCTTGCTCCAACTTGAACCAGCAGCCAGCCACTGTGACACTGAACGACTTTGCACATCTCGACGCAAGCATCTACTGCAGCTCAACTCAACCACTTGATGCTGACGACTGGCTACATAACATCACTTTCAAGCTAGAGTTTGCTGGTGTAGCCCCTGCCAGCTATGTCACCTTTGCGGCATATTATCTGAAGGGTCCCGCTGCTCAACGGTGGGACAGCCACATGCGCTCTTTATCTGCTGGAACGGTCATCACTTGGCTGGATTTCCAAGCTGCTTTCCGTGCCCGCTTCATTCCTCAAGGAATTATGGACAGGAAGAAGCGTGAGTTCCGCAACCCCACCCAAGGCAACAAGACTATGCATGCTTATCAGCGGGAGTTCCTTGACTTGTCCCGGTATGCTGAATATGACATTGCCACTAATGCACGTAAACAAGAAAAGTTCCGTGATGGACTTCAAGCCGATATCAAGCTGGCACTCCTCGTGCATGACTTTGCGGATTTTGCCACCTTGGTGAACAAGGCCATTCAGGTCGAAACTGGTCTGCAGGAGCACCTCGGATCCCTTAGGCGCAACCGTGATGCGGTTTCATCTTCGGGCCCGTCATCGCAGAAGCGTAAGATATGGATCCCCCACATCATGTATCCACCAGCTGCCCCTGCACCAGGGCAGACCCATGCTGCACCTCGTCTACCGCCTCCACCGCCTGGACAACCAAAACTTCAAGCTCCTGCTTCCCGTCCCAATGATGGGCTATGCTTCAAGTGTGGTCAACCAGGACACCGTGCCAGGGACTGAAGGAAATATGCCCTAGAGGCAATAATAAAGTTATTATTTATTTCCTCATATCATGATAAATGTTTATTATTCATGCTAGAATTGTATTAACCGGAAACATGATACATGTGTGAATACATAGACAAACATAAAGTCACTAGTATGCCTCTACTTGACTAGCTCATTAATCAAAGATGGTTATGTTTCCTAACCATAGACATGTGTTGTCATTTGATTAATGGGATCACATCATTAGGATAATGATGTGATTGACATGACCCATTCCGTTAGCCTAGCACTTGATCGTTTAGTATATTGATATTGCTTTCTTCATGACTTATACAAAGTTCCTGCAACTATGAGATTGTGCAACTCCCGTTTACCGGAAGAACACTTTGTGTGCTACCAAACGTCACAACGTAACTGGGTGATTATAAAGGTGCTCTACAGGTGTTTCCGAAGGTACATGTTGAGTTGGCATAATTCGAGATTAGGTTTTGTCACTCCGATTGGCGGAGAGGTATCTCTGGGCCCTCTCGGTAATACTCATCACCTAAGCCTTGCAAGCATTGTAACTAATGAGTTAGTTATAAGATGATGTGTTACAGAACGAGTAAAGAGACTTGCCAGTAACGAGATTGAACTAGGTATTGGATACCGACGATCAAATCTCGGGCAAGTAACATACCGATGACAAAGGGAACAACGTATGTTGTTATGCGGTTTGACCGATAAAGATCTTCGTAGAATATGTAGGAACCAATATGGGCATCCAGGTCCCGCTATTGGTTATTGACCGAGAATGGTTCTAGGTCATGTCTACATAGTTCTCGAACCCGTAGGGTCCGCACGCTTAACGTTGCGATGACAGTTTTATTATGAGTTTATAAGTTTTGATGTACCGAAGTTTGTTCGGAGTCCCGGATGTGATCATGGACATGAAGAGGAGTCTCGAAATGGTCGAGACATAAAGATTGATATATTGGACGACTATATTCGGACACCGGAAGTGTTCCGGGTGATTTCGGAGAAAACCGGAGTGCCGGGGGGGGGGGGTTACCGGAACCCCCCGGGAGAGTATTGGGCCTTATGGGCCTTAGGGGAAAGAAGAGAGGGGCGGCCAGCATGGGCCGCGCGCCCCCTCCACCCTCTGGTCCGAATTGGACTAGGAGGGGGGGGGGCGGCGCCCCCCCTCTTTCCTTCCCCCTCTCCCCCTTCCTTCCCCCTCCTAGTAGGAGTAGGAAAGGAGTCCTACTCCTACTAGGAGGAGGATTCCTCCTCCCTTGGCGCACCCAAAGGGGCCGACCGTCCTCCCCCTCCCTCCTTTATATACGGGGGCAGGGGGCACCCCATAGACACACAAGTTGATCTACGGATCGTTCCTTAGCCGTGTTCGGTGCCCCCCTCCACCATATTCCACCTCGGTCATATCGTCGCGGAGTTTAGGCGAAGCCCTGCATCGATAGAACATCATCATCGTCACCACGCCGTCGTGCTGACGGAACTCATCCCCGAAGCTTTGCTGGATCGGAGCCCGGGGATCGTCATCGAGCTGAACGTGTGCTGAACTCGGAGGTGACGTACGTTTGGTGCTTGGATCGGTCGAATCGTGAAGACGTACGACTACATCAACCGCGTTGTCATAACGCTTCCGCTTACGGTCTATGAGGGTACGTGGACGAACACTCTCCCCTCTCGTTGCTATGCCATCACCATGATCTTGCGTGTGCATTGAAATTACTACGTTCCCCAATAGTGGCATCCGAGCCTGGTTTTATGCGTAGATGTCATATGCACGAGTAGAACACAAGTGAGTTGTGGGCGATATAAGTCATACTGCTTACCAGCATGTCATACTTTGTTTCGGCGGTATTGTGAGATGAAGCGGCCCGGACCGACATTACGCGTACGCTTACGCGAGACTGGTTTCACCGCTACGAGCACTCATTGCTTAAAGGTGACCGGCGGGTGTCTGTCTCTCTCACTTTAGCTGAATCGAGTGTGGCTACGCCCGGTCCTTGCGAAGGTTAAAACAGCACCAACTTGACAAACTATCGTTGTGGTTTTTGATGCGTAGGTAAGAACGGTTCTTGCTAAGCCCGTAGCAGCCACGTAAAACTTGCAACAACAAAGTAGAGGACGGCTAACTTGTTTTTGCAGGGCATGTTGTGATGTGATATGGTCAAGACGTGATGATATATTTTATTGTATGAGATGATCATGTTTTGTAACCGAAGTTATCGGCAACTGGCAGGAGCCATATGGTTGTCGCTTTATTGTATGAAATGCAAACGCCCTGTAATTGCTTTACTTTATCACTAAGCGGTAGCGATAGTCGTAGAAGCAATAGATGGCGTAACGACAACGATGCTACGATGGAGATCAAGGTGTCGCGCCGGTGACGATGGTGATAACGACGGTGCTTCGGAGATGGAGATCACAAGCACAAGATGATGATGGCCATATCATATCACTTATATTGATTGCATGTGATGTTTATCCTTTATGCATCTTATCTTGCTTTGATTGACGGTAGCATTTTAAGATGATCTCTCACTAAAATTATCAAGAAGTGTTCTCCCTGAGTATGCACCGTTGCCAAAGTTCGTCGTGCCCAGACACCACGTGATGATCGGGTGTGATAAGCTCTACGTCCATCTACAACGGGTGCAAGACAGTTTTGCACACGCGGAATACTCAGGTTAAACTTGACGAGCCTAGCATATGCAGATATGGCCTCGGAACACGGAGACCGAAAGGTCGAGCGTGAATCATATAGTAGATATGATCAACATAGTGATGTTCACCATTGAAAACTACTCCATCTCACGTGATGATCGGTTATGGTTTAGTTGATTTGGATCACGTGATCACTTAGATGACTAGAGAGATGTCTGTCTAAGTGGGAGTTCTTAAGTAATATGATTAATTGAACCTAAATTTATCATGAACTTAGTACCTGATAGTATTTTGCTTGTCTATGTTTGTTTGTAGATAGATGGCTCGTGCTGTTGTTCCGTTGAATTTTAATGCGTTCCTTGAGAAAGCAAAGTTGAAAGATGATGGTAGCAATTACACGGACTGGGTCCGTAACCTGAGGATTATCCTCATTGCTGCACAGAAAAGTTACGTCCTGGAAGCACCGCTGGGTGCCAGGCCTGCTGCTGATGCAACTGACGACGTTAAGAACGTCTGGCAGAGCAAAGCTGATGACTACTCTATAGTTCAGTGTGCCATGCTTTACGGCTTAGAACCGGGTCTTCAACGACGTTTTGAACGTCATGGAGCATATGAGATGTTCCAGGAGTTGAAGTTAATATTTCAAGCAAATGCCCGGATTGAGAGATATGAAGTCTCCAATAAGTTCTACAGCTGCAAGATGGAGGAGAATAGTTCTGTTAGTGAGCATATACTCAAAATGTCTGGGTATAATAATCACTTGATTCAACTGGGAGTTAATCTTCCGGATGATAGCGTCATTGACAGAATTCTCCAATCACTGCCACCAAGCTACAAGAGCTTTGTGATGAACTATAATATGCAAGGGATGAACAAGACTATTCCCGAGCTCTTCGCAATGCTAAAAGCTGCGGAGGTAGAAATCAAGAAGGAGCATCAAGTGTTGATGGTCAACAAGACCACTAGTTTCAAGAAAAAGGGCAAAGGGAAGAAGAAGGGGAACTTCAAGAAGAACAGCAAGCAAGTTGCTGCTCAAGAGAAGAAACCCAAGTCTGGACCTAAGCCTGAAACTGAGTGCTTCTACTGCAAGCAGACTGGTCACTGGAAGCGGAACTGCCCCAAGTATTTGGCGGATAAGAAGGATGGCAAAGTGAACAAAGGTATATGTGATATACATGTTATTGATGTGTACCTAACTAGAGCTCGTAGTAGCACCTGGGTATTTGATACTGGTTCTGTTGCTAATATTTGCAACTCGAAACAGGGACTACGGAATAAGCGAGCACTGGCCAAGGACGAGGTGACGATGCGCGTGGGAAACGGTTCCAAAGTCGATGTGATCGCGGTCGGCACGCTACCTCTACATCTACCTTCGGGATTAGTTTTAGACCTGAATAATTGTTATTTGGTGCCAGCGTTGAGCATGAACATTATATCTGGATCTTGTTTGATGCGAGACGGTTATTCATTTAAATCAGAGAATAATGGTTGTTCTATTTATATGAGTAATATCTTTTATGGTCATGCACCCTTGAAGAGTGGTCTATTTTTATTAAATCTCGATAGTAGTGATACACATATTCATAGTGTTGAAACCAAAAGATGCAGAGTTAATAATGATAGTGCAACTTATTTGTGGCACTGCCGTTTGGGTCATATCGGTGTAAAGCGCATGAAGAAACTCCATACTGATGGACTTTTGGAATCACTTGATTATGAATCACTTGGTACTTGCGAACCGTGCCTTATGGGCAAGATGACTAAAACGCCGTTCTCCGGAACTATGGAGCGAGCAACTGATTTGTTGGAAATCATACATACTGATGTTTGTGGCCCAATGAATGTTGAGGCTCGCGGCGGGTATCGTTATTTTCTCACCTTCACAGATGATTTGAGCAGATATGGGTATATCTACTTGATGAAACACAAGTCTGAAACATTTGAAAAGTTCAAAGAATTTCAGAGTGAAGTGGAAAATCATCGTAACAAGAAAATAAAGTTTCTACGATCTGATCGTGGAGGAGAGTATTTGAGTTATGAGTTTGGCCTACACTTGAAACAATGTGGAATAGTTTCGCAACTCACGCCACCTGGAACACCACAACGAAATGGTGTGTCCGAACGTCGTAATCGTACTTTACTTGATATGGTGCGATCTATGATGTCTCTTACTGATTTACCGCTATCGTTTTGGGGTTATGCTTTAGAGACGGCCGCATTCACGTTAAATAGGGCACCATCAAAATCCGTTGAGACGACGCCTTATGAACTGTGGTTTGGCAAGAAACCAAAGTTGTCGTTTCTTAAAGTTTGGGGCTGCGATGCTTATGTGAAGAAACTTCAACCAGATAAGCTCGAACCTAAATCGGAGAAATGTGTCTTCATAGGATACCCAAAAGAGACTGTTGGGTACACCTTCTATCACAGATCCGAAGGCAAGACATTCGTTGCTAAGAATGGATCCTTTCTAGAGAAGGAGTTTCTCTCGAAAGAAGTGAGTGGGAGGAAAGTAGAACTTGATGAGATAACTGTATCTACTCCCTTATTGGAAAGTAGTTCATCACGAGAACCAGTTCCTGTGACAACTACACCGATTAGTGAGGAAGCTAATGATAATGATCATGAAACTTCAGATCAAGTTTCTACTGAACCTCGTAGGTCTACCAGAGTAAGATCCGCACCAGAATGGTACGGTAATCCTATTCTGGAAGTCATGTTACTTGACCATGATGAACCTACGAACTATGAGGAAGCGATGATGAGCCCGGATTCCGCAAAATGGCTAGAAGCCATGAAATCTGAGATGGGATCCATGTATGAAAACAAAGTATGGACTTTGGTTGACTTGCCCGATGATCGGCAAGCCATTGAGAATAAATGGATCTTTAAGAAGAAGACTGACGCTGATGGTAATATAACTGTCTATAAAGCTCGACTTGTTGCAAAAGGTTTTCGACAAGTTCAAGGGGTTGACTACGATGAGACTTTCTCACCCGTAGCGATGCTTAAGTCCGTCCGAATCATGTTAGCTATTGCTGCATTTCATGATTATGAAATTTGGCAAATGGATGTCAAGACTGCATTCTTGAATGGATTTCTAGAAGAAGAGTTGTATATGATGCAGCCGGAAGGTTTTGTTGATCCAAAAGGTGCTGACAAAGTGTGCAAGCTCCAGCGTTCCATTTATGGACTGGTGCAAGCATCTCGGAGTTGGAATAAACGCTTTGATAGTGTGATCAAAGCATATGGTTTTATACAGACTTTTGGAGAAGCCTGTATTTACAAGAAAGTGAGTGGGAGCTCTGTAGCATTTCTAATTTTATATGTAGATGACATATTATTAATTGGAAATGATATAGAATTTCTGGATAGCATAAAAGGATACTTGAATAAAAGTTTTTCGATGAAAGACCTCGGTGAAGCTGCTTACATATTGGGCATCAAGATCTATAGAGATAGATCAAGACGCTTAATAGGACTTTCACAAAGCACATACCTTGACAAAATTTTGAAAAAGTTCAAAATGGATCAGGCAAAGAAAGGATTCTTGCCTGTGCTACAAGGTGTGAAGTTGAGTCAAACTCAATGCCCGACCACAGCAGAAGATAGAGAGAAAATGAAAAATGTTCCCTATGCTTCAGCCATAGGCTCTATCATGTATGCAATGCTGTGTACCAGACCTGACGTATGCTTAGCAATAAGCTTGGCAGGAAGGTACCAAAGTAATCCAGGAGTGGATCACTGGACAGCGGTCAAGAACATCCTGAAATACCTGAAAAGGACTAAGGATATGTTTCTCGTATATGGAGGTGACAAAGAGCTAGTCGTAAACGGTTACGTCGATGCAAGCTTTGACACTGATCCGGACGATTCTAAATCGCAAACCGGATACGTGTTTTTATTAAACGGTGGAGCTGTAAGTTGGTGCAGTTCTAAACAAAGCGTCGTAGCAGGATCTACATGTGAAGCGGAGTACATAGCTGCTTCGGAAGCAGCAAATGAAGGAGTCTGGATGAAGGAGTTCATTTCCGATCTAGGTGTCATACCTAGTGCATCGGGACCAATGAAGATCTTCTGTGACAATACTGGTGCAATTGCCTTGGCAAAGGAATCCAGATTTCACAAGAGGACCAAGCACATCAAGAGACGCTTCAATTCCATTCGGGACCAAGTCCAAGTGGGAGACATAGAGATTTGCAAGATACATACGGATCTGAATGTTGCAGACCCGTTGACTAAGCCTCTCTCACGAGCAAAACATGATCAGCACCAAGACTCCATGGGTGTTAGAATCATTACTATGTAATCTAGATTATTGACTCTAGTGCAAGTGGGAGACTGAAGGAAATATGCCCTAGAGGCAATAATAAAGTTATTATTTATTTCCTCATATCATGATAAATGTTTATTATTCATGCTAGAATTGTATTAACCGGAAACATGATACATGTGTGAATACATAGACAAACATAAAGTCACTAGTATGCCTCTACTTGACTAGCTCATTAATCAAAGATGGTTATGTTTCCTAACCATAGACATGTGTTGTCATTTGATTAATGGGATCACATCATTAGGATAATGATGTGATTGACATGACCCATTCCGTTAGCCTAGCACTTGATCGTTTAGTATATTGCTATTGCTTTCTTCATGACTTATACAAAGTTCCTGCAACTATGAGATTGTGCAACTCCCGTTTACCGGAAGAACACTTTGTGTGCTACCAAACGTCACAACGTAACTGGGTGATTATAAAGGTGCTCTACAGGTGTTTCCGAAGGTACATGTTGAGTTGGCATAATTCGAGATTAGGTTTTGTCACTCCGATTGGTCGGAGAGGTATCTCTGGGCCCTCTCGGTAATACTCATCACCTAAGCCTTGCAAGCATTGTAACTAATGAGTTAGTTATAAGATGATGTGTTACAGAATGAGTAAAGAGACTTGTCGGTAACGAGATTGAACTAGGTATTGGATACCGACGATCAAATCTCGGGCAAGTAACATACCGATGACAAAGGGAACAACGTATGTTGTTATGCGGTTTGACCGATAAAGATCTTCGTAGAATATGTAGGAACCAATATGGGCATCCAGGTCCCGCTATTGGTTATTGACCGAGAATGGTTCTAGGTCATGTCTACATAGTTCTCGAACCCATAGGGTCCGCACACTTAACGTTGCGATGATAGTTTTATTATGAGTTTATAAGTTTTGATGTACCAAAGTTTGTTCGGAGTCTCGGAGTGATCACGGACATGACGAGGAGTCTCGAAATGGTCGATACATAAAGATTGATATATTGGACGACTATATTCGGACACCGGAAGTGTTCCGGGTGATTTCGGAGAAAACCGGAGTGCCGGGGGGGGGGGGTTACCGGAACCCCCCGGGAGAGTATTGGGCCTTATGGGCCTTAGGGGAAAGAAGAGAGGGGTGGCCAGCATGGGCCACGCGCCCCCTCCACCCTCTGGTCCGGATTGGACTAGGAGGGGGGCGGCGCCCCCCTCTTTCCTTCCCCCCTCTCCCCCTTCCTTCCCCCTCCTAGTAGGAGTAGGAAAGGAGTCCTACTCCTACTAGGAGGAGGATTCCTCCTCCCTTGGCGCTCCCAAAGGGGCCGGCCGGCCTCCCCCTCCCTCCTTTATATACGGGGGCAGGGGGCACCCCATAGACACACAAGTTGATCTACGGATCGTTCCTTAGCCGTGTGCGGTGCCCCCCTCCACCATATTCCACCTCGGTCATATCGTCGCGGAGTTTAGGCGAAGCCCTGCGCCGATAGAACATCATCATCGTCACCACGCCGTCGTGCTAACGGAACTCATCCCCGAAGCTTTGCGGGATCGGAGCCCGGGGATCGTCATCGAGGTGAACGTGTGCTGAACTCGGACGTGCCGTACGTTCGGTGCTTGGATCGGTCGAATCGTGAAGACGTACGACTACATCAACCGCGTTGTCATAACGCTTCGGCTTACGGTCTACGAGGGTACGTGGACAAACACTCTCCCCTCTCGTTGCTATGCCATCACCATGATCTTGCGTGTGCGTAGGAATTTTTTTGAAATTACTACGTTCCCCAACAGGGACTGCTCTCAGAATTAGTACCAGCTTGCACTTCCTCAAACTGGTTGTGGTAACAATCAGCCCCGCAACAACAATGCCAGGCCTTATGGTCGTGGTCAAGCCAACCACATTGATCTGAATAAAGCTCAAGACCAGCCTGCTACTGTGTTGGGTACTCTTCTTGTTAACTCAGTACCAGCTTCTGTTTTATTCGATTCAGGAGCATCGCATTCTTTCATATCCGATGATTTTGCATCCATGCATGGCCTGAAATTTGAAGAAATGAACAACCCGCTAGTGGTACACACCCCCGCGGGCCAATGTCGAACCACCATGGTTAGTCTCAACGTCCCCGTTAAAATTGAAGGGATGGAATTCCATGTGTCCCCCATTGTTTTGAAGCCGTCCAATATCGACCTCATCCTGGGAATGGAATGGTTGAAAATGCATACCGCTTCTATCATTTGCGCCACTAAAAACGTGCATCTACTACATCCGTCAAGTGAGATAGTGAGCTACCATGCTCATCTTGTTCAAAATGCCAAAGCACGGATTTATTCCTTGGGTGCGTTAAAAACACTACTTCGAAGCCGAAGTATCTCTCTGGTTCACATTCTCGGTCAAACTGAACGTCGCACCGTCAGAGGGCTTCCAAAATTCTAAAAAGTTTCAGTGGCCAAATCCTTCTGAAGATGAAGCCACTTGGGAACTCGAGGATCGTCTTCAAGATGAATAACCTGTTTTGTTTCCTTCTACCTCCTAAAATCTCGGGACGAGATTTCTTGTAGTGGATGAGATTTCTAACGTCTGGATAATTAAGCTACAACAATTCTCGGCTAATGATGCCACGTCATCATTTTTACTGTTGCTAATCTCGTTTAGATTCAAAACGGTTCAAAATTCAAATTTTAAAACAATGTTAAAAAATAAAAGTTCTCAAGTGTCAGAACAAAAATGTTCAGAGTATGGCAAATATTCCATAACCAATTATGGTGCTGACCCAACATTTTTGTAAAAGTATTTAAATGCTTTTTGGTGAATAAAACGGTGACTAAAACAATTATTGAATGCCTTTAAATAATAAAAAGAATACAAACCTATTTTATTATTGTGCCAAATTAATTAGGGCAGTAGCCTAAGTAGAAATACTAATTTTGAGGCTAGGTTTATATTTTAGAAAACTAAAGATAAATACGTGAAAGGAAACTTAATTGAAAACAGAAAACTACAAAAAGAAAACAAAATAAAATATGTAGAAGAATGAAAGGAAAAGCCCCCCCACTATTCTCTCTAGGCCTTGGGCCAACTGGCCCCTAGCTAGCCCACCAGCGCACTGCCTCCCCCCTCCCTGTTCACGAGGGGGATCGTGGGTAGCGCCGATGCCTGCCATGGCACCGACCGTCGCCGTGGCGGCCATCGCCCGACGCCCCTTGCCTACAAGACGTCGTCCCCTCGCCCGGGACGAACCCTAGATCCCCATTCGCCCCTCTCGCCCATCTCCCCGATCTGGACACCCGCGTCGGCGAGGCCGACGCCCGAAGCCGAAGCTCGTCGTCGTCGTCCCGACCCCAATCGCCTCTGCGATGGCTACCCCGAGCTCTGGCACCTCCCCGACTCCTCGCACATGCTTTTGCACACCTACAGGGCCCGGTAAGGCCCCCTCCTCTGTTCCCCTTCTTTCTCCCTTGCTATAGATGCCGTGCATCGCCGCCGCCCGAGCTCGTGCTCGTCGTGGACCGTGCTCCCTGCGCTCGCTGCTGCTGCTCCCGCGAAGTCGCTCGTGCAGCCCAGCCGCTCCCGCTGTCACGCCCGAGCTCCTGAGGAGCTCGTGGCCGTCGCATTTCCCATGCCCCTGGCCGCGTCTGGGTCGCGGCCTGACCGCGCGCACCTACGCCCGGCCACGCCCACCTACGCCTGGTCGCGCCCAACCAAGCCGCTGATACGTCCATTTTGCATCATGCTTTTATATCAATATTTATTTCATTATGGGCTGTTATTACACATTATATCTCAATACTTATGGCTATTCTCTCTTATTTTAGAAGGTTTACCATGAAGAGGGGAATGCCGGCAGCTGGAATTCTGGCTGGAAAAGGAGCAAACGTTGGAAACCTATTCTGCACAGCTCCAAAAGTCCTGAAACTCCACAAAGCAACTTTTTGGAATTAATAAGAATTTCTGATCAAAAGAAATATGTCAGGGGCCCACACCCTGTCCAGGAGATAGGGGGCGCGCCCCTATCTCCTGGGCCCCCTGGTGAGCCTCCGGCGTCCATCTTCTGCTATATCATCACTTTTACCCTGGAAAAAATCGTGGGCAAGCTTACGGGACGAAACTCCGCCGCCACAAGGCGGAACCTTGGCGGAATCAATTTAGGGCTCCGGTGGAGCTGTTCTGTCGGGGACACTTCCCTCCGGGAGGGGGGAATCATCACCAACGTCATCACCAATGATCCTCTCATCAGGAGGGGGTCAATCTCCATCAACATCTTCACCAGCACCATCTCCTCTCAAAACCCTAGTTCATCTCTTGTATCCAATCTTGTATCAAAACCACAAATTGGTACCTGTGGGTTGCTAGTAGTGTTGATTACTCCTTGTAGTTGATGCTAATTGGTTTACTTGGTGGAAGATCATATGTTCAGATCCTTTATGCATATTATTACTCCTCTGATTATGAACATGAATATGCTTTGTGAGTAGTTACGTTTGTTCCTGAGGACATGGGTGAAGTCTTGCTATTAGTAGTCATGTGAATTTGGTATTCGTTCGATATTTTGATGAGATGTATGTTGTCTTTTCCTCTAGTGGTGTTATGTGAACGTCGACTACATGACACTTCACCATTATTTGGGCCTAGAGGAAGGCATGGGGAAGTAATAAGTAGATGATGGGTTACTAGAGTGACAGAAGCTTAAACCCTAGTTTATGCGTTGCTTCATTAGGGGCTGATATGGATCCATATGTTTAATGCTATGGTTAGGTTTACCTTAATACTTCTTTTGTAGTTGCAGATGCTTGCAATAGGGGTTAATCATAAGTGGGATAGTTGTCCAAGTTAGGGCAGTACCCAAGTACCGGTCCACCCACATATCAAATTATCAAAGTACCGAACGCGAATCATATGAACGTGATGAAAACTAGCTTGCCGATAATTGCCAATGTGTCCTCGGGAGCTCCTTTCTCATTATTAGAAATTGTCCAGGCTTATCCTTTGCTACATAAAGGATTGGGCCACCTTGCTTCACTTTATTTACTTTATTTACTTGTTACTTGTTACTATTTATCTTATCACAAAACTATCTATCACCTACAATTTCAGTGCTTGCAGAGAAAACCTTACCGAAAACCGCTTATCATTTCCTTCTGCTCCTCGTTGGGTTCGACACTCTTACTTATCGAAAGGACTACGATTGATCCCCTACACTTGTGGGTCATCAAGACTCTTTTCTGGCGCTGTTGCCGGGGAGGGTAGCGCTTTTGGTGAGTGGAACTTGGTAAGGAAACATTTATATAGTGTGCTGAAATTTTCTGTTACTTGTCTCTATGGAAACTAATCCTTTGAGGGGCTTGTTTGGGGTATCTTTACCCCAACCAGAAGAGCAAGGAGTTTCTCCTCAAGCTACTGAACTTTATGAAAATATTTACTTTGAGATTCCTTCGGGTATGATAGAAAAACTGCTAGCTAATCCATTTGCAGGAGATGGAACATTGCATCCCGATTTACACCTTATCTTTGTGGATGAAGTTTGTGGATTATTTAAGCTTGCAGGTATTCCCGATGATGTTGTCAAAAGGAAGGTCTTCCCTTTATCTTTGAAGGGAGATGCATTGACATGGTATAGGCTATGTGATGATACGAGATCTTGGAATTATAAGTGATTGAAGTTGGAATTTCACCAGAAGTTCTATCCTATGCATCTTGTTCATCGTGATCATAATTACATATATAATTTCTGGCCTCGCGAAGGAGAAAGCATCGCTCAAGCTTGGGGGAGGCTTAAGTCAATGTTATATTCATGCCCCAATCATGAGCTCTCTCGGGAAATGATTATTCGGAATTTTTATGCTCGGCTTTCTCTTGATAATCGCAACCTGCTCGATACTTCCTGTGCTGGTTCTTATATGCTGAAGACTATTGATTTCAAATGGGATTTATTGGAAAGAATTAAACATAACTCTGAAGATTGGGGTTCCGACGATGGTAAGGAGTCAAGTATGACACCTAAGTTCGATTGTGTTAAATCTTTTATGGATACCGATGCTTTCCGTGGATTTAGCTCTAAGTATGGACTTGACTCTGAGATAGTAGCTTCTTTCTGTGAATCTTTTGCTACTCACGTTGATCTCCCTAAAGAGAAGTGGTTTAAATATAATCCTCCTGTTGAAGTGAAAGTAGTTGCACCTATTACAGTCAAAGAAAAGACTATTACCTATAGCGATCCTATTGTTCCTACTGTTTATGTTGAAAAACCTCCTTTTCCTGTTAGGATAAAATATCATGCTAAAGCTTCGATTGTTGTTCGTAAGAGTAATACTAGGACTTATACACCTCCTGAGCAAAATAATGTTGAACCTAGTATTGCTATAGTTAAAGATCTCTTGGATGAGGATTTAGATGGGCATGTTATTTCTTTCTTGGGTGAGACTGCTAATATTGCTACACCTGATACTAAGACACGTAGACCTATCGTAGGCATGCCTGTTATTTCGGTTAAAATAGGAGATCATTGTTATCATGGCTTATGTGATATGGGTGCTAGTGCTAGTGCAATACCTTATACCTTATATAAAGTAATTATGCATGACATTGCACCCGTTGAATTAGAAGACACTGATGTTACTATTAAGCTTGCTAATTGGGATACCATTAAACCTATTGGGATTGTTAGAGATGTTGAAGTTTTGTGTGGGAAGGTTAAATACCCTGCTGATTTTCTTGTTCTTGGTTCCCCACAAGATGATTTTTGTCCCATTATTTTTGGTAGACCCTTCTTGAATACAGCTAGTGCTAAGATTAATTGTGAAAATAATATTGTCACTGTTGGCATAGATGGTATGTCTCATGAGTTTAATTTCGCTAAGTTTAGTAGACAACCTCGTGAATGGGAACCACCTAGTAAGGATGAGATTATTGGTCTTGCTTCAATTGCTGTTCCTCCAACTGATCCATTAGAACAATATTTGCTGGACCATGAAAATGATATGTTTATGAAGGAAAGGGAGGAAATAGATGAAGTGTTCCTTAAACAGGAACCTGTGCTGAAACATAACCTTCCCGTTGAAATTCTTGGGGATCCCCCTCCACCCAAGGGTGATCCCATGTTTGAACTTAAACCCTTACCTGATAATCTTAAGTATGCTTATCTTGATGAAAAAGAAATATATCCTGTTATTATTAGTGCTAAGCTTTCAGAGAAAGAAGAAGAAAGATTATTGAAAACTCTGAAGAAGCACCGAGCTGCTATTGGATATACTCTGGATGACCTTAAGGGTATTAGTTCCACGTTATGCCAACACAAAATTTCAGTGGAGAAAGATGCCAAACCAGTTAGAGATCCTCAACGACGATTAAATCCCAAGATGAAAGAAGTGGTAAGAAAGGAGATACTAAAGCTCCTTGAGGCAGGTATTATTTATCCCGTTGCTGATAGTGAACGGGTAAGCCCTGTTCATTGTGTCCCTAAAAAGGGAGGTATTACCGTTGTTCCCAATGATAAAGATGAATTGATCCCGCAAAGAATTATTACAGGTTATAGGATGGTAATTGATTTTCGTAAGTTAAATAAAGCTACTAAGAAAGATCATTACCCTTTACCTTTTATTGATCAAATGCTAGAAAGACTATCCAAACACACACATTTCTGCTTTCTAGATGGTTATTCTGGTTTCTCTCAGATACCTGTGTCAGCGAAGGATCAATCTAAAACTACTTTTACTTGCCCTTTTGGTACTTTTGCTTATAGACGTATGCCTTTTGGTTTATGTAATGCACCTGCTACCTTTCAAAGATGCATGATGGCTATATTCTCTGAATTTTGTGAAAAGATTTGTGAGGTATTCATGGATGACTTCTCAGTCTATAGATCCTCCTTTGATGATTGTTTGAGCAACCTTGATCGAGTTTTGCAGAGATGCGAAGACACTAGTCTCGTCTTAAATTGGGAAAAGTGTCACTTTATGGTAATTGAAGGCATTGTCTTGGGGCACAAGATTTCCGAGAGAGGTATTGAAGTTGATAAAGCCAAAGTTGATGCTATTGAAAAGATGCCATGTCCCAAGGACGTAAAAGGTATAAGAAGTTTCCTTGGTCACGCCGGTTTTTATAGGAGGTTCATTAAGGACTTTTCTAAAATCTCTAGGCCTCTGACTAATTTATTGCAAAAAGATATTACTTTTGTCTTTGATGATGATTGTGTAGAAGCATTTGAAGTACTTAAGAAAGCTTTGATCACTGCACCTATTGTTCAGCCACCTGATTGGAATTTACCTTTTGAAATTATGTGTGATGCTAGTGATTATGCTGTAGGTGCTGTTTTAGGGCAAATAGTCGATAAGAAATTGAATGTTATCCAGTATGCTAGTAAGACTCTTGATACTGCCCAGAGAAATTATGCTACTACTGAAAAAGAGTTCTTAGCAGTTGTGTTTGCATGTGATAAGTTTAGACCTTATATTGTTGATTCCAAGGTTACTATTGACACTGATCATGCTGCTAAATATCTTATGGAAAAGAAAGATGCTAAGCCTAGACTCATTAGATGGGTTCTCTTGCTCCAAGAATTTGACTTGCATATTATTGATAGAAAGGGAGCCGAGAACCCCGTTGCAGACAACTTGTCTAGGTTAGAGAAATGTTCTTGATGACCCACTGCCTATTAATGATAGCTTTCCTGATGAACAATTAGCGGTCATCAATGCTTATCATACTGCTCCTTGGTATGCTGATTATGCTAATTACATTGTTGCTAAATATATACCGCCTAATTTCACATACCAGCAAAAGAAAAAGTTTTTTTATGATTTAATACATTACTTCTAGGATGATCCACACCTTTATAAAGAAGAAGTAGATGGTGTTATTAGACGTTGTGTGCCTGAGCATGAACAGGAATAGATTCTACGCAAGTGTCACTCTAAATCTGATGGAGGACACCACGCTGGAGATAGAACTGCACACAAGGTACTACAATCTGGTTTTTATTGGCCTACTCTCTTCAAAGATGCTCGTAAGTTTGTCTTGTCTTGTGATGAATGTCAAAGAATAGGTAACATTAGTAGACGTCAAGAAATGCCTATGAATTATTCTCTTGTTATTGAACCATTTGATGTTTGGGGCTTTAATTATATGGGACCTTTTCCTGCCTCTAATGGTTATACACATATTTTAGTTGCTCTTGATTACATTACTAAGTGGGTAGAAGCTATTATAACTAGTAGTGCTGATCATAACACTTCTATTAAAATGCTTAAAGAAGTTATTTTTCCTAGGTTTCGAGTCCCTAGATATCTTATGACCGATGGTGGTTCACATTTTATTCATGGTGCTTTCCGTAAGATGCTTGCTAAGTATGATGTCAATCATAGAATAACATCTCCTTATCATCCGCAGTCTAGTGGTCAAGTAGAGTTGAGCAATAGAGAGCTCAAATTAATTTTGCAAAAGACTGTGAATAGATCTAGAAAGAATTGGTCCAAAAAACTTGATGATGCATTATGGGCCTATAGAATTGCATACAAAAATCCTATGGGTATGTCTCCATATAAGATGGTTTATGGAAAAGCGTGTCATTTACCTCTTGAACTTGAACTTAAGGCATATTGGGCTATCAAAGAGCTCAATTATGACTTCAAACTTGCCGGTGAGAAGAGGTTCTTTGATATTAGCTCACTTGATGAATGGAGAACCCAAGCCTATGAGAATGCCAAGATTTTCAAAGAAAAACTCAAACGCTGGCATGATAAGAGGATACAAAAGCATGAGTTTAACGTAGGAGATTATGTGTTATTATTCAACTCTCGTTTAAGGTTTTTTGCAGGAAAACTTCTCTCAAAATGGGAAGGTCCCTACGTTATCGAGGAGGTCTATCGTTCTGGTGCTATAAAAATCAACAACTTCAAAGGCACAAACCCAAGGGTGGTAAACGGCCAAAGAATTAAACATTATATTTCAGGTAATCCTATCAATGTTGAAACTAATATTATTGAAACTGTAACCCCTGAGGAATACATAAGGGACACTTTCCAAAACGTTCCAGACTCCGAAAAGGTATAGGTATGTGGTACGTCAGTAAACCGACTCCAAAACAACTCTAATGGCAATTTTTATCAGTTTTGGATTATTTAAGAATTTTAGGAAGAAAGAAGTAGTCCAAAAGGGACACGAGGCTCCCATGAGAGTGGAGGGTGCGCCCCCCCTATAGGGCGTGCCCCTGTCTCATGGGCACCTCGTGTGCCTCCCGGACTCCGTTTTCTTGCATGTTACGTATTTTGGTCGATAAAAATTCATTATATATACTCCCGAAGGTTTTGACCACCATATCACGCAAATATCCTTTGTTTTCGTTTCGAGTTGTTTCTGTTTCAGATCTAAGAGCATCATGTCGTCTCCAAGCGCTCCCAAGGACAAGTTTTTCGAGAGGGTTATCAACCCCTATCTTGCGGAGGTGCTGCAACACCCTCAAACCATTGAGATGCGTGAGGGGGTGCTGCACATCCGTGATGTGGAGGGACCAAGGCGTACCAGAAGTGTGGAGACAAAGCTCGAAGCCGTGGAGCAGCACGTTTTCAAGTGCAAGGGATGGTGGAGCATGGACTCGACGCCAACCAGTTGATGATCATGGAGTTCACCAACAACCACAATCTAGATGCCAAAGTCATTGGGGAGACCATCTTCCAGCTTCAAGAGAAAATCGAGCATCTCCAAGCACAGATCTATGACCTGCAAAACCAGAACTGTGAGTATGAATATAGATTTAAGAGGATGAGTTTGGCTGCAGATTTAAGAATCCCGGAGACTCGATCATCCTTCTCCGATGGAGAGCCTATGCCTTGGAAGACGGACGACAAGCCTACATCATGAACAATTCCTACTTCACCACCTCCGAGGACCTAATCACATGCGTATGGGCACTCCCCTTGGCAACTGCCAAGCTTGGGGAATTCTTAAATATTCCAAGACGGAAAAAATTGCTATTAGAATTGTTTTGGAGTCGGTTTACTTACTGTACCACATACCTATTCATTTTCAGAATCTAAAACATTCTAGAAAGTGTCCCTTATGTATTCCTCCGGGGTTACGGTGTCAATAATATTAGTTTCAACATTTATAGGATTACCTGAGATATAATGTTTGATCCTTTGACCGTTCACCACCTAAGGATTTGTGCCTTCGAAGTTGTTGATTTTTATGACACCAGAACGATAGACCTCCTCGATAATGTAAGGACCTTCCCATTTAGAGAGAAGTTTTCCTGCGAAAAATCTTAAACGAGAGTTGAATAGCAACACATAATCACCTACGTTAAACTCACGCTTTTGTATCCTTTTGTCATGCCATCTTTTAACTTTTTCTTTAAACAGCTTGGCATTCTCATAGGCTTGGGTTCTCCATTCATCAAGCGAGCTAATGTCAAATAACCTCTTTTCACCGCCAAGTTTGAAATCACAATTGAGCTCTTTGATAGCCCAATATGCCTTATGTTCTAGTTCAAGAGGTAAGTGACATGCTTTTCCATAAACCATTTTATATGGAGACATACCCATAGGATTCTTATATGCAGTTCTATAGGCCCATAATGCATCATCAAGTTTCTTGGACCAATTCTTTCTAGATCTATTAACAGTCTTTTGCAAAATTAATTTGAGCTCTTTATTACTCAACTCTACTTGACCACTAGACTGTGGGTGATAAGGAGATGCAATTCTATGATTAACATCATACTTAGCAAGCATTTTACGAAAAGCACCATGAATAAAATGTGAACCACCATCAGTCATGAGATATCTAGGGACTCCAAACCTCGAAAAAATAACTTCTTTAAGCATCTTAATAGAGGTGTTATGATCAGCACTACTAGTTGGAATAGCTTCTACCCACTTAGTAACGTAATCAACATCAACTAAAATATGTGTATACCCATTAGAGGCAGGAAAAGGTCCCATATAATCAAAGCCCCAAACATCAAACGGTTCAATAACAAGAGAATAATTCATAGGCATTTCTTGACGTCTACTAATGTTACCTATTCTTTGACATTCATCACAAGACAAGACAAACTTACGAGCATCTTTGAAGAGAGTAGGCCAATAAAAACCAGATTGTAGTACCTTGTGTGCAGTTCTATCTCCAGCGTGGTGTCCTCCATCAGATTTAGAGTGACACTTGCATAGAATCTATTCCTGTTCATGCTCAGGCACACAACGTCTAATAACACCATCTACTCCTTCTTTATAAAGGTGTGGATCATCCTAGAAGTAATGTATTAAATCATAAAAAAACTTTTTCTTTTGCTGGTATGTGAAACTAGGTGGTATAAATTTAGCAACAATGTAATTAGCATAATCAGCATACCATGGAGCAGTATGAGAAGCATTTATGACAACTAATAGTTCATCAGGAAAGCTATCATTAATAGGTAGTGGCTCATCAAGAACATTCTCTAACCTAGATAAGTTGTCTGCAACGGGGTTCTCAGCTCCCTTTCTATCAATAATATGCAAATCAAATTCTTGGAGCAAGAGGACCCATCTAATAAGTCTAGGTTTAGCATCTTTCTTTTCCATAAGGTATTTAATAGCAGCATGATCAGTGTGAATAGTTACTTTAGAATCAACAATATAAGGTCTGAACTTATCACAAGCAAATACAACTGCTAAGAATTCCTTTTCAGTGGTAGCATAATTTCTCTGTGTAGGGTCTAGAGTTTTACTAGCATATTGAATAACATTTAATTTCTTATCAACTCTTTGCCCTAGAACAACACCTACAGCATAATCGCTAGCGTCACACATAATTTCAAAGGGTAAATTCCAATCAGGTGGGTGAACAATAAGTGTAGTAATGAAAGCTTTCTTAAGTATTTCAAATGCTTCTACACAATCATCATCGAAGACAAAAGAAATATCTTTTTGTAATAGATTAGTCAGAGGCCTAGAGATTTTAGAAAAGTCCTTAATGAACCTCCTATAAAAACCGGCATGACCAAGGAAACTTCTTATACCTTTAATGTCCTTGGGACACAACATCTTTTCAATAGCATCAACTTTAGCTTTATCAACTTCAATACCTTTTTCAGAAATTTTATGCCCCAAGACAATGCCTTCATTAACCATAAAGTGGCACTTCTCCCAGTTCAAAACAAGACTAGTATCTTCGCATCTCTGCAAAATTCGTTCATGGTTGCTCAAGCAATCATCAAAAGAGGATCCATAAACGGAGAAATCATCCATGAACACCTCACAAATCTTTTCACAAAAGTCAGAGAATATAGCCATCATGCATCTTTGAAAGTTAGCAGGTGCATTACATAAACCAAAAGGCATACGTCTATAAGCAAAAGTACCGAAAGGGCACGTAAAAGTAGTCTTTGCTTGATCGTCCGCTGACACAGGTATTTGAGAGAAACCAGAATAACCATCTAGAAAGCAAAAATGTGTATGTTTGGATAGTCTTTCTAGCATTTTATCAATAAAAGGTAAAGGGTAATGATCTTTCTTAGTAGCTTTATTCAATTTACGGAAATCAATTACCATCCTATAACCTGTAATAATTCTTTGTGGGATCAATTCATCTTTATCATTAGGAACGGGAGTAATACCTCCCTTCTTAGGGACACAATGGATAGGACTTACCCACTGACTATCAGCAACGGGATAAATTATACCTGCCTCGAGGAGCTATAGTATTTCCTTTCTTACCACTTCTTTCATTTTAGGATTTAACCGTCGTTGATGATCTCTAACTAGCTTGGCATCTTCTTCCAAATTTATTTTGTGTTGGCATAGAGTGGGACTAATGCCCTTAAGATCATCGAGAGTATATCCAATAGCAGCTCGGTGCTTCTTCAGAGTTTTCAATAATCTTTCCTCTTCCTGCTCTTAAAGGTTAGCACTAGTAATAACATGATATATCTTCTTTTCATCAAGATAAGCATATTTAAGAGTATCAGGTAATGGTTTAAGCTCAAACACGGGATCACCCTTGGGTGGAGGGGGATCCCCTAGGATTTCAATAGGCAAGTTGTGTTTCAAAATAGGACCCTGTTTAAAGAATACTTCATCTATCTCCTTTCTTTCATTCATAAACATATCATTTTCATGGTCTAGCAAATATTGTTCTAAAGGATGAGTAGGAGGCACAACAATAGAAGCAAGACCAATAATTTCATCCTTACTAGGCAATTCTTTATCATGGGGTTGTCTACGAAATTTAGCAAAATTGAACTCATGTGTCATATCTCCTAAGCCAATCGTAACAACATCCTTTTAGCAATCAATACTAGCATTAACAGTATTCAAGAAGGGTCTACCAAATATAATGGGACAAAAGCTATCTTGTGGGAACCAAGAACAAGAAAATCAGCAGGATATTTAACTTTCCAACACAAGACCTCGACATCTCTAACAATCCCCATTGGTGAAATAGTATCTCTATTTGCAAGCTTAATTGTAACATCAATATCTTCTATTTCATCGGGTGCAATATCATGCATAATTTCTTTATATAAGGAAAAAAAAGTATTGCACAAGCACTAGCACCCATATCACATAAGCCATGATAACAATGATCTCCTATTTTAACAGAAATAATGGGCATGCCTGCAACATGTCTATGTTTCTTAGCATCGGGTCTAGCAATATTAGCAGCTTCATCACATAAATAAATAAGATGCCCATCAATATTATCAGCCAAGAGATCTTTAACCATAGCAATACTAGGTTCAACTTTAATTTTCTCAGGTGGTGTATATGTTCTAGTATTACTCTTACGAACCACAGTTGAAGCTTTAGCATGATCCTTTATCCTAACAGGGAAAGGTGGTTTCTCAACATAAGTAGTAGGAACAATATGATCATTATAAGTGATAGTCTTTTCTTCAACTATAACAGGTGTAACTACTTTTACTTCAGTGGGAGGATTATACTTGAACCACTTCTCCTTAGGGAGATCTACATGAGTAGCAAATGATTCACGGAAAGAAGCTACTATCTCAGAGTCAAGTCAATATTTAGTGCTAAATCCACGAAAAGCATCGGTATCCATGAAAGATTTAACACAATCAAACTTAGGTGTCATACCTGACTCCTTACAATCGTCGAAATCCCAATCTTCAAAATTGCGTTTAATTCTTTCCAATAAATCCCACTTGAATTCAATAGTCTTCATCATATAAGAACCAACACAAGAAGTATCGAGCATGGTGCGATCATTAAGAGAAAGCCAAGCATAATTTTTTTGAATAATCATTTCTCTTGAGAGTTCATGATTGGGGCATGCATATAACATTCACTTAAGCCTCCCCCAAGATTGAGCGATGCTTTCTCCTTCGTGGGGCTAAAAATTATATATATAATTATGATCACGATGAACAAGATGCATAGGATAAAACTTCTGGTGAAATTCCAATTTCAGCCGTTTATAGTCCCAAGATCCCATATCATCACATAGCCTATACCATGTCAATGCATCTCCTTTCAATGATAAAGGGAAGAACTTCTTCTTAACAACATCATCGGGCATGCCTGCAAGCTTAAATAATCCACAAACTTCATCCACATAGATAAGGTGTAAATCGGGATGCAATGTTCCATCTCCTGCAAAGGGATTAGCTAACAGTTTCTCTATCATACCCAAAGGAATTTCAAAGTAAACATTTTCATTAGGTTTAGTAGGTTGAGGAGAAACTCTTTTCTCTACTGGTCGGGGCGAAGATGCCTCGAACAAGCCCCTCAAAGGATTAGTTTCCATAGTAACAAGTGACAGTAAATTTCAGCACACTATATAAATGTTTCCTTACCAAGTTCCACTCACCAAAGGCGCTTCACTCCCCGGCAACGGCGCCAGAAAAGAGTCTTGATGGCCCACAAGTGTAGGGGATCTATCATAGTCCTTTCGATAAGTAAGAGTGTCGAACCCAACGAGGAGCAGAAGGAAATGACAAGCGGTTTTCAGTAAGGTATTCTCTGCAAGCACTGAAATTGTAGGTAACAGATAGTTTTGTGATAAGATAATTTGTAACAGGTAACAAGCAATGAAAGTAAATAAGGTGCAGCAAGGTGGCCCAATCCTTTTTGTAGCAAAGTACAAGCCTGGACAAATTCTTATAATGAGAAAAGCGCTCCCGAGGACACATGGGAATTATTGTCAAGCTAGTTTTCATCACGCTCATATGATTCGTGTTTGTTACTTTGATAATTTGATATGTGGGTGGACCGGTGCTTGGGTGCTGTCCTTTCTTGGACAAGCATCCCACTTATGATTAACCCCTATTGCAAGCATCCGCAACTACAAAATAAGTATTAAGGTAAACCTAACCATATCATGAAACATATGGATCCAAATCAGCCCCTAATGAAGCAACTTATAAACTAGGGTTTAAGCTTCTATCACTCTAGCAACCCATCATCTACTTATTACTTCCCGATGCCTTCCTCTAGGCCCAAATAATGGTGAAGTGTCATGTAGTCGACGTTCACATAACACCACTAGAGGAGAGACAACATACATCTCATCAAAATATCAAACGAATACCAAATTCACATGACTACTAATAGCAAGACTTCACCCATGTCCTCAGGAACAAACATAACTACTCACAAAGCATATTCATGTTCATAATCAGAGGGGTATTAATATTCATTAAGGATCTGAACATATGATCTTCCACCAAATAAACCAACTAGCATCAACTACAAGGAGTAATCAACACTACTAACAACCCACAGGTACCAATCTGAGGTTTTGGTACAAAGATTGGATACAGGAGATGAACTAGGGTTTGAGAGGAGATGGTGCTGGTGAAGATGTTGATGGAGATTGACCCCCTCCCGATGAGAGGATCATTGGTGATGATGATGATCATCATTTCCCCCTCCCGGAGGGAAGTTTCCCCGACAGAACAGCTCCGCCGGAGCCCTAGATTGGTTCCGCTTCGTGGCGGCGGAGTTTCGTCCCATAAGCTTGCTTATGATTTTTTTTCAGGGTAAAAGACTTCATAGAGCAGAAGATGGGCACCAGAGGGCTGCCAGGGGCCCACGAGGCAGGGGGGCGCACGAGGGTGGAGGGCCCCTCAGGTATTTCTTCCGCTGAATAATTCTTATTAATTCTAAAAATGACTTTTGTGGAGTTTCATGACTTTTGGAGCTATGCAGAATAGGTCTCCAATATTTGCTCCTTTTCCAGCCCAGAATCCCAGCTGCCGGCATTCTCCTTCTTCATGTTAAACCTTGTAAAATAAGAGAGAATAGCCATAAGTATTGTGACATAACGTGTAATAACAGCCCATAATGCAATAAATATCGATATAAAAGCATGATGCAAAATGGACGTATCAAGAGGCATTATCGTTGTCCCTAATGATAAAGATGAATCGATCCCACAAAGAATTGTTACAGGTTACAGAATGGTAATTGATTTCTGTAAACTAAATAAAGCTACCAAAAAGGACCATTGCCCTTTACCTTTTATTGATCAAATGCTAGAAAGATTATCCAAACATACACATTTTTGCTTTCTAGATGGTTATTCCGGTTTCTCTCAAATACCTGTGTCAAAAGAGGATCAAGAAAAGACCATTTTTACTTGCCCTTTCGGTACCTTTGCTTATAGACGTATGCCTTTTGGTTTATGCATTGCATCTGCTACCTTTCAAAGATGCATGATGGCTATATTCTCTGATTTTTGCGAAAAGATTGTTGAGGTTTTCATGGATGATTTCTCCGTATATGGAACTTCTTTTGATGATTGCTTGAGCAACCTTGATCGAGTTTTGCAGAGATGTGAAGAAACTAATCTTGTCTTGAATTGGGAAAAGTGCTACTTTATGGTTAATGAAGGTATTGTCTTAGGGCATAAAACTTCTGAAAGAGGTATTGAAGTTGATAAAGCTAAAGTTGATGCTATTGAAAAGATGCCGTGTCCCAAGGACATTAAAGTTTCACATATCAGCAAAAGAAAAGGTTCTTCTATGATTTAAGACATTACTTCTGGGATGACCCATACCTTTATAAAGGAGTAGATGGTGTTATTAGACGTTGTGTACCTGAGCATGAATAGGAACAGATCCTACGCAAGTGTCACTCCGAGGCTTATGGAGGACACCACGCTGGAGATAGAACTGCACATAAGGTATTGCAATCCATTTTTTATTGGCCTACTCTCTTCAAGGATGCCCGTAAGTTTGTCTCATCTTGTGATGAATGTCAAAGAATTGGTAATATTAGTAGACGTCAAGAAATGCCTATGAACTATTCACTTGTTATTGAGCCATTTGATGTTTGGGGCTTTGATTATATGGGACTGTTTCCTTCCTCTAATGGCTATACACATATTTTAGTTGCTGTTGCTATTCCAACTAGTAGTGCTGATCATAACACCTCTATTAAGATGCTTAAAGAAGTTATTTTTCCGAGGTTTGGAGTTCGTAGATATTTAATGACTGATGGTGGTTCACATTTTATTCATTGTGCTTTTCGTAAAATGCTTGCTAAGTATGACGTTAATCATAGAATTGCATCTCCATATCACCCGTAGTCTAGTGGTCAAGTAGAACTGAGTAATAGAGAGCTTAAATTAATTTTGCAAAAGACTGTTAATAGATCTAGAAAGAATTGGTCAAAGAAACTTGATGATGCATTATGGGCCTACAGAACTGCATATAAAAATCCTATGGGTATGTCCCCGTATAAAATGGTTTATGGAAAAGCATGTCACTTACCTCTCAAACTGGAACATAAGGCATATTGGGCTATTAAAGAGATCAATTATGATTTCAAACTTGCCGGTGAGAAGAGGCTATTTGACATAAACTCACTTGATGAATGGAAAACTCAAGCCTATGAGAATGCCAAAGTGTTTAAAGAAAAAGTTAAAAGATGGTATGACAAAAGGATACAAAAGCGTGAGTTTAATGTAGGCGACTATGTGTTGCTATTCAACTCTCGTTTAAGATTTTTTGCAGGAAAACTCCTCTCTAAATGGGAAGGTCCTTACGTTATCGAGAAGGTCTATCGTTCCGGTGCCATAAAAGTTAACAGCTTTGAAGGCACAAATCCGAAGGTGATGAACGGTCAAAGAATCAAGCATTATATCTCAGGTGCTCCAATAAATGTTGAAACCAATGTTATTGAAACCATAACCCCGGAGGAATACATAAGGGACACTTTCCAGAACGTTCAAACTCTGAAAAGGAATATGTATATGGTACGGTAAGTAAACCGGCTCCAAAACAATTCTAATAGCAATTTTTCTCCGTTTTGGAATAATTAAGAAAATAGGAAAATAAGAAGCAGTCCGGGAAGGACACGAGGCATCCACGAGGGTGGAGGGCGCGCCCTACCCCCCTGTGTGCGCCCCCTGCCTCGTGGGCACCTCGTGCGCTCTCCGGACTTCGTTTTCTTGCACGATACTTCTTTTGGTCGGTAAAAATTCATTATATAATCTCCCAAAGGTTTTGACCACCGCACCACGCAAATATCCTCTGTTTTTGTTTCGAACTATTTTTCTAATAGATCTAGATCACCATGACGTCTCCAAGTGCCCCGAAGGACAACTTCTTCGAGAAGGTCATCAACCCCTACCTCGCGGAAGTGCTACAACATCCTCAAACCATTGAGATGCGTGAGGGGTTGCTGCACATCCGCGATGTTGAGGGACCAAGGAGGATCGGAAGCGTGGAGACAAGACTCGAAGCAATGAAGCAACAAGTTTTCAAGTGCCAGGGGATGGTGGAACACGGACTCAACGCAAACCACATGATGATCGCGGAGTTCACCAACAACGACAAGTTGGATGCTAAGAGCATAGGGGAGACCATCCTCAAGCTTCACGAGAAGATCGAGCATCTTCAAGCCCAGATCTATGACCTGCAAAACCAAAACTGTGAGTATGAATATAGATTCAAGAGGATGAGTTTGGCTACAGATTTGAGAATCTCGGAGACTCGATCATCCTTCTACGATGGTGAGCCTATGCCTCGGAAGATAGACGACAAGACTACATCATCAACAACTCCATCATCACCACCTCCAAGGAATTGAGTATTGGGTATGTGCACTCCCCTTGGCAACTGCCAAGCTTGGGGGAGTTGCCCCGGTATCGTATCACCATCGCACTCCTATCTTTGCCGTTTTCTTAGTTCGATCCTTTTAGTAATATCTTGATCTAGTAGAATAAAGTTTTAGTATGATCTAGTTTTGAGTTTTGCTTTATGATCCTTCTATGCAATCGAGTCCATGAGCTATATATAATAAAGATTAGTTTTGAGTTAAGGGCTTGATTACCTTGCTATGATCTTGAGGGAATAAAAAGAAATAAAGAGATCATATTGATCTTATGGAGAGTAATGACTTCACATATAAAAGAGTATGATAAATAAAAGTTGTTGAGAGTTGACAAACATAGTTTTGGTCATTGTTGCAATTAATAGGAAGTAATAAAGAAGGAGAGGTTTTCACATATAAATATACTAACTTGGACATCTTTTATGATTATGAGCACTCATTAAAATATGACATGCTAAAGAGTTGATGTTGGACAAGGAAGACAACGTAATGGGTTATGTTTTCTTATATCCGAAATAAAGTATATTGTCATGGATCATCCAACATGTTGAGCTTGCCTTTCCCCCCTCATGCTTGTCAAATTCTTTGCACCAAGTAGAGATACTACTTGTGCTTCCAAATATCCTTAAACCCGGTTTTGCCACGAGAGTCCACCATACCTACCTATGGATTGAGTAAGATCCTTCAAGTAAGTTGTCATGTTGCATGCAATAAAAATTGCTCTCTAAATATGTATGATTTATTAATGTGGAGAAAATAAGCTTTATACGATCTTGTGATGTGGAAGCAATAAAAGCGACGGACTACATAATAAAGGTCCATGTCACAAGTGGCAATATAAAGTGATGTTCTTTTACATTAAGATTTCGGGCATCCAACCATAAAAGCACATGACAACCTCTGCTTCCCTCTGCGAAGGTCCTATCTTTTACTTCTGTCTTATACCATATGCAAGAGTCATGGTGATCTTCACCTTTCCTTTTTACATTTTATCCTTTGACAAGCACATTGTGTTGGAAAGATCCACATATATATATATATATATATATATATATATATATATATATATATATATAGTAGCACTATTCTAATCCGGGGATTAGAATAATTATTTGGATCACGGAACGCCACTACGCGGAGTGGATCCCGAACTCCCCGAAAAAACCCAACCTCCCGCACCACCTCTGTCGATTCCCCCAACCTCCCGCACCACCTCTGTCGATTCCCCCATGCTCCCGCACCATCCCATCATTGCCCTGGATCCTGCCGCCGCCCCCTGACCAACCTGCCTCGCGCCGCCGCCCCCCGACCTCGACGCACCTCCTGCCGCCAGCCACCCGACCCCAACGCCCACCTCCTGCCGCCGGCCACCCGACCCTAACGCCCACCCGCTTCCGGCCGCCGGAGCCGCCACCCCAACTCGCGAGCTCCGCCGCCGCCGGCGAAGCCCCCGCGCCCTGTTACCGGATCCACCGGCCGTAGCGACGCGATGCCCACCTCCGCCCCCTTCCCCCGGCGACCCCGACCCCATACTGCATCGCGCCGGTGGCCTCGGATCTGAGCACTGGCCACTAGTTCTGCGGATGCTCACGCGGGGGTTGTGCTACTACGGCGAGCTCGTTCATCCTCGACCATGGTGCGCCGATGTCGCCCTCCTCCCTCTCGTTCCCTCTTCCATCCCTGAGCCCAAATCCGACGAGCTTGTCAACCGGCGAGCCTTGCTGTCCCTACTGCTGCCACCACCCGATGTCCACCGTGCCTACCTGTGATGCACCTGCATCTAGAGGAGGGCTCGGCCTGCAGCAAGTGGAGGGCACGACCTGCAGCTGCGTGGCCACATCCGGCAGAGAAGATAGAGGCGGCTGGGTCATGGATCTTGCACGCGCCCCTCCGGCCAGGAGGCTGCCTAGCTGCTGAATCTCCCTGACGCCACCAGTACGTGATTTTGAGACACGCGGCCATTGCAATCCAAGGTCGCCGGTGCTGTTAGGCCGGAGTTGGGAGGCTGTGGTGAAGTTTCTGGGAAGTCCAACGTCTCCTGTGCGGCTAGTGCGTCGTCCGCTACGCCGCTGCGACCTGCAACACTTTGGGGCGAACATCATCGTAACCTTCTCCCTCCGCACAAGTTTGCCGCCTTGCTCGCGAGCAGTTCATGCGACCAGCCATCTCTCATCGCTATTTTGCAGCGGGATGCCATCCGTCGATTTGCAAAGAAAACAGAAGTTCAGTGCATACGTCCTTCTATTCACCATCTGTCACATTGTTAGTTAAAAAAGGTCGTGTTTTGTTCTAGCTTTGATATTGCTTTCTGAAGTTCAATAGTATATGTGGGTGCAAAAAACAAGTGTTTTGATTTGTGGTTTCAGTTTCTTCGCAGATCCTTCTTAAAAAATGCAACCAAAAAAGAGTTTTCTTGCAAGTTTGTGCCATCGTGACTGCATTAGCCTGACCAAGATTTATGTTTTTGTAGAAGCACAAGACGGCGCTGGCAGGTGGATGTGTTGTATCAGAACATGAAGCGCTAGTTGAAGCTAGTCCCATGCGGAGCTACTAGGGCTTCTCTTTTTGTAATTGATTAGCTGTTGCTGTTGTCCTAGGTTTTTTTGGTCTTAAATTATTCACCATCTCTCACATTGTTAGTTAAAACAGAAGTTCAGGAGCATATGATTCGCTGCTCTGTTTATTTGCCTACAAACTATTCCGCCCAAATGCTATGCAGCCGGGCCGAGGGAGCAGTGCCAAGCTACAACCCGTGATGCTGTTGACGGCCAAGTGCTCCATCACGGGCAGTTAAAAAAATACTAATGCTAGTCGGCCGTATAGGTACAGTAGTGGTAAATGCTTCTGGTCTTGATGTTTGGCCGTACTTGAGGTAACATGCTCGAGGTTCAGCTTGGTACAGTATATGGGAGCAGTTTTGATTTGGTCTTTTTCTGCGGTTTGGCACCATGTTATATGTATTTTAACCTGCACAAAATATATAGCACTTAGAGTCAAATTTGTTGTGCAAGTGCGGATGCTCCATAGGTGCTTGTTATAATCCAAAATCCATTGAAAACACAGTAAAGTTCGTATGTTTAAAAAGCCTCGGAAACCAAAAACGTAATTCATCAAACAAAAATACTGGCGAGTTCTTTGCAAAAACCACATGAAGTTCAAGAAGTATAATTTTAGAGGTTCAAGTAATATGAGAACGCTGGAAGTTTGCAGAAGGAAAATACCAGTGGTGTAGTTGTCGTCGGCTACATCGGCCGGAGCCCTGCTCCTCCACGAATCTGGCCAACTGCACGCCGCCGACGTGGCTCCGCACCATCCCAACCTACCCGACCTTCATGGGGTGCCAGCGATGTCCTACATCATTATATGCGTGCCATCTGCCGATGAGTTGTCGTGTACAACCCGAGCAATGAGCTGTCATGTACAACCCGAGCAACGGCCGGGCCTCGCGTGCCAACGACGGGCCCTGAAACTTCGCGTGGCTGCTGCTCTTAGTCACCCTTGCCATCGAGCGTGGGAGTAGAGAAAGGGCTCTATCCTGATCTGGGGTTTCATCACGGTTGGACACGGCGTTGCCTTGTGAAGCACACAGGAAATTTCGGCAAAAGAAATAACATATGTTTGCAACCCAGATTTGTTCTCAAATGCATGCAAGATGTACAAGCAAGCAAAAAAGTACGAGTTGTGTAAGGCCGAGGTCTGCAATGTCTAAGGATGGCAATTTTATCCATGGACATGGATACCCATGGATATCCGACCCAAATGGATAGGGTTTGGATATGCTTTTGTGTCCATGGGCGACGCCCAAACCCGAGCCGATTGCTCGCGGGTAGGACATGGATATCATCTTGTACCCGTGGATATATCCAAACCCGACCCGATAGAATGACTTATTGGGCAAAAATTTGCTATCCCTACCCCACGGTCACATGTCCTGCTGCAATTTTACACTTTGTTATCTAAAACATGCAAAAGAAATTGCACAATCCCCGTCGTAACTTTTAATAGTTGACATTCAATCCCATCCATAACATACTTGAACACCCCTTCTCTTATTTTGATCTCCTTGTTAAATGACTCGTCATTCTCATCTACTAGAAAAAAAATGCTAAATGATATTTGGTTGTTAGTGGGCATTGATTTACCATAAGTTGATGTTTACCGTAAGTGAGGCCTAGCCTACCACGAGGTGAAGATTGGAAGAGTTTATGTTAACATTGTATTATGTCTTATTTATATGTCTGGAGAGGACCCAATGGACATCCAATGGGTATGGATATCCGACGGGTTTGGACATGAACACAATTTTTCACCCATGGATATTTTCATGGTTGGGCAAAGACTATCTTCATGGATATGGATATGGATTAGATATTGTTCAACCCGGTCCAAACCTGACCCATTGCCATCCTTAGCAATGTCACGCCGGTAGCGGTACGCACACACTGCTCCCTACGCATGCATGGTTTTCTCTCTAGTAACTAGCATGTTTGGTGAATGTGTGAAGTCCTGCTAGTACCAACAGAGAAGGAAAATCGCCACTAAACCTCATTTTGAGATAAATGGAACCAATTTAGAAAACTTGGGAAGCCGACAGTGTGTCGCCACCAATTTCTTTTATAAGATGGTCGTGTGTGCATGCATGTGGTGATCGTGAATGGTGTGCTCGGTGTGCTCATGCTATGGGTATGCCTTTTTTTTAATAAATCAGAAGTTCATACATACAAAAAACCGAAGTTAAAAATATCTTATAAAAGAAATGTTTGTATGCAAAATTCATATGTGAAAAATGTGTTTTGTTTGTGAGTGTGAGCCAACACCACAAGATCGGATGAGGAAAAAGTAATATAATGAAACCGGAAAATGTTCATTCAACAAATAGAGTACTTTGATGTATAACAAAATCTCAGATTCTTCCCATTTCTAGGAAAAATAAAAGAAGCGGATATCTTTTTTTTTAAGTTTGAAGTTTATTTAAAAATTGTTTTTTCTTTCTAAGAATAAAACAAAGAACTTCGAATTAAAATAACAGAGAAGTTCAAATTGTGGATTAAAAATAGATTTTCTCCGATTCTAGGAAGACCTACAAGTTCAACTTTAAATAACTAAGCAAATATAAGTAATGAAGCGATTACAAAACTCAAAATTGCCCATTAATGAAAAAAATGAACTAAGAAGTTCAAATTCAAATAATACAGAAGTGCAATTTTTATAATTCATGAAGTTCTTTGTTAATTATAAAACTGGGATTTTCACATTTAATAAAAATAAACTAAGAAGTTCAAATAAAAAAAGCAGATCGGTTCAAAAATTACACACAAAATGGTATTTTCCCATTTAAAAAAATTAGAGGTTCAAATTTAAATACCGGAGAAGTTCAATATTTAATACAATATCAAGAAGGTCAAATTGAAAAAACTACTCCATTTTTCCTCGTTATTATAGAACCAGGAAGTTCATATTAAAAAGATGGAGAAGTTCGATGATTATAGTAAACTCAGATTTTCCTCATTATTATAGAATGGAAACAAGAAGTTCAAAAATAAAATAAAAGAAGTTCAACTTTTAAAAATAGAGCACTTCAAAAATTCATGAAAAAAATTAAGAAATAAAAACTAGGAAGTCCATATTAAAAATATGAGAAGTTCGATGATTATAGAAAGCTCGGATTTTTCTCGTTATTAAAGAATGGAAACATGAAGTTCAAAAATAAAATAACAAGAAGTTCAACTTTTAAAAAATAGAGCGCTTCAAAATTCATAAAAAGGGATTAAGAAAATGAGATTTAAAATTCATAAAAAAACTCAGATATTTTCACATAACCGAGAGAAGTTCATATTAATAATTACCAGAAGTTCACGTACTACACGGTGTGCATTTTGTATTAAAAAACAAAAAAAAAGCAAAGTCTAAAAGTTTTATTGTTATAAGTTCTAGTCCTCCGTCGTAGAAAGTTAAAAAAAATTATTATGAGAGAGGTTTGTACCAAAAGAATATCATTTGTGTAACACGAACGAATGGATGAGAAAATTACAAACGAAAATACATCACAGAAGTTCAACGTGAAAACAGCAGGAAGTTCGACTACTATAGTGAATGAATTTCAGATGAAAAACTTTTAAAATTGTCGCGAGTATGAAAAAATGATCAATACAGGAAAATTGCGTGTTTACATCAGCTTTCCACCGATATATTACTTGCTCAATTCCGGTGTGTGTTCCGATGAGTGGATGGAGATCTGCGGGAAAAAAGCACGTCGAAAACAGAGTGAAGTTCAGGTAGACATGCTGAGAAGTTCAGGTTCTTCATGCGGTGCATTTTCGAAGAATCTGTTTCGCGATAGAGGCAGAACGAATGCTCCCGCCGTTTTCGAAATTACTTGAAAACAGCTAGGAATCAGAGAAAACCATCAACATGAAAACGTTTCGCATTTTCCGTAGCTTTTCAACGGTATATTGTTTTCCCAATTCCGGTAAAGTTTGTAGAAGTTACGACAAAAATACGTTTTTTGCTATTTTCGAAACTGACTTAAAACCGTAAGGAATTGGGAGAAACAATACATACCAAAAAGTTTCGTATTTGGTCATGCTTTTCAACGCCATATCATTTGCTGCATTCGGATGCACGGTTAAAAAATTATCTTGAAAATACGAACTCGGTAGGACTTGGACCGTTTTCTAAATTACTCTTAAACCGTTCAAAATTAGAAAAACACTATCAAGATGAAAAAGTAGCGCATTTTTATAATCTTTCCAACGCCATATCATATGCCTCAATTGGAGTAGCCGTTTAGAAATTACATTGAAAAAACGAACTCAGCTGTTCGGATTACGAAATTTTATGTTTTTTCAAATTACTCTTTAACCATAGTGAATTAGAGAAAACATTCAACATGTGGAAGGAGCGGTTTTGCAGCAGCTTTCCAACGCCATATTATATGCCTAATTCCGATAAACGGTTTAGACATGCGATCGAGAATACGATTCACGTTTTTTATGTGAAGAAAAAACGGTTTTCAAAACTGCTCTTAAACCGCTTACATTTTGCCAAAAATTTAAGTTGGGTCATGGTATTGGTGTCCATAGCTTTCCAACGGTATATCGCAAGCCCCATTTGGGCAATGTTGGCGGAAGGTCAACCTAGTTCACAGGAAAGGTCAGGCGCGTTACTCAGGCAGTTCAAGTTGTGATCAGAATATTATTCTGATCCCGTGATCAGAATAGTGTTTATATATATATATATATATATATATATATATATATATATATCCAGTTGGATGTAAGTTATCATGAACTATTATTGTTGACATTACCCTTGAGGTAAAAGGTTGGGAGGCAACACTATAAGCCCCTATCTTTCTCTGTGTCCGATTAAAACTCCATAACCATAAGTATTGCGCGAGTGTTAGCAATTGTGAAAGACTAAATGATAGTTGAGTATGTGGACTTGCTGAAAAGCTCTTATAATGACTCTTTCCGATGTTATGATAAATTGCAATTGCTTCAATGACCGAGATTATAGTTTGTTGGTTTTCAATGAAGTTTCTGATTCATATTTTACATTGTGAATACTTGAGCATAAGAAATCATATGACAATTGATGAGACCCGACCAGACGACGAGTCGTTCGTAGGCCCGAACTTTCACGGTACACAAAACTCAACGACGAACAATGTCGTGATAATAGAAATAGACAAAAAAATAGGCAGCTCTTCGGATCAAGCGATTCGCGAGAAGACCAAAGATCAAAATCTGCGCAAGAGTAAGATCAAATCACACCCCGCGTAGCAGCTCCTGAAACCCTCAAGGATCAGCAAACAAATCACACCTATTTTGGCGCATCCAACATGATGTTTTTTGTGTATATTTTCCAACTAAAAAAATTCCCTCCCGTACAAGGCCGAGGCCTGCCTGTTTTATAGGAAAAACTAAACTGAACTAACCGACCTAACAAAAGCTAAAAAGAAACGGACTCTTATCTCTTTCTTATTCTAACTAATCATGATTTAATTAATTAAGTATCCGGCAACGCTGATAACAAAAGTCCAAAACAGACTACTACGTACGTACGAGTTAAAGCTAAATCAACATGGTTTAGACTCCTTCATGTTGCCTTGGGGCTTTGGCCTTCATGTCCTCTTACTCCATTCACACACGACCAAGACAAAAGAAATGGCAATGGTGTTCTGAAGGTTGGTTTGATCTCTTGCTTCTCTGGTTGTGTCGACGGCACCTCAATACAGAAACCTCCAATCTGCAGTGTACATGGAATAGCGCGGTCTATGGTCACATCATCCCCTCCCCCTTCAAAAGAAACCGTCCTCGGTTTCGAAGCAGTCTTTGCAACCTTCTTCTTCAATGTGACATGTCCATCCACCTTGATTGCGTTCTCAAACATCGGCCGTAGCACGCGTCGCTTCCCAGAATCCCAGAATGAATATGTATTCGTCCGACCTTCATGTGTAGCATTGTGATCATATTGCCATGGTCTCCCCAATAACAAGTGACATGCATCCATAGGTATGACATCACATATCACCATATCAGTATAATCACCAACAGAAAATTTGACGCGCACCTTATGAGTAACCTTTAACTTCCCTGTATGATACATCCACTCGACACGGTGGGGTTGTGGGTGCTTCCATACAGGCAACCCCAAAGCTTCAACCAACCCTTTGCTGACTGCATTGGTGTAGCTTCCACCATCTATTATCAGCTTGCAATTGGTGTTGTTGATCTTACACTCAGACTGAAAAATATTCCATCGCTGCCCCTTATCCTCAACACGATCTTCTTGCACTCGTTGCACCATTAATGACGGATATGCTTCTGCGGCTTCAAAACTTGCAGTCACTTTTTCATCATCTTCAGATTTCTCACTAGACATGTCAGTATTTTTTTCTCCATCGCTCGCAGACATGTATCCTTCTTCCGTGAGAAGGACTCTTCTCTCATTAGGACACTCAAACTTCTTATGGCCCCTGCCACCACATCTGAAGCACACAATATCACTAGTACGAGAGTTAGAAGCACGAGACGATTCAACCTTGGATTGAGATACTTCCTTTGTAGCTGGCTTAGAATCTGTTTTGAAACCACTATTACCACCACCTTCTCGCTGAAAATTACGCCGCACTGAGTTTGATGAATTATCATGACCACCACGACGCTTTACTTGCTGCTCCGCTCGAATGGCATGGTGCAATAATCCCTGTAATCCCGTATATTCAACCATATCGACACGGTCTCGTCTCTCTGATTTCAGACCATGAACGAACCGTGCCATTGTAGCCTCTTCTTGCTCCTCTACCCCTGTACGAATCAACAATATTTCCATCTCTTTATAATACTCCTCAACACTAGAGTTACCTTGCTGAAGCTGCTGCAAGCGTGTGTACAAGGTCCTAGTGAAGTGCTCTGGAACAAAGCGTCTCTTCATGATACTCTTCATCTGATTCCAAGACTCCGGACGTCCTCCCGCACAACATAGTTGGTTCCACCATATTAAAGCATAGCCCGTGAACTCAATAGATGCATCACGAACCTTTTTCTCCTCGGTGTACCGTTGTCCATCAAAAATCTGATCCACGCGCATCTCCCACTCCAAATAATCATCTGGATTGTCTTTGCCGCTAAATGACGGTATGGAAATTTTAATTCTTCCAATACCATCATCTTCGTAGGCGCGCCTCAGACGTTCATGTCCTCCCCCATGGTGTACGCCACCTCCATGATGGTTATAAGCACGCCGCACAGGCTCATAATAGCTACCAGCCCCCTCAGACTGATGGTCTTGATGCTCACCATTGTTGCGAACTTGTTCGCCTACCCGCTGTCCAGATAATTGCCGATGACGACGCGGTGCAACAGACCCATCACTAGGGGGTGAACGTGGTCTCAATCGATGAACGGCCTCAGTCAAATCAGCAATCTATTTTCCTAGACTTTCCTCAACCTTGTCGATGCGCCTCCCCACTAGATTCAGCACATAGTCACGAGTTGCATCCAATCCTAGCACGATAGCCGGCGCAACACACGGATCATAGGTGGGCAAGGGTAGCTCGTCTTCCACATCTCCTTCATGTGCACCATGCACACTTGAATTTGATTTCTGTGAATTCACCATTGTAGCAACTCAAGTAGATCAACTGAAGAACCAGAGAAAAAAATTGTACCATGATCAACCTTGCTCTAAATACCACTTGATGAGACCCGACCAGACGACGAGTCGTTCGTAGGCCCGAACTTTCACGGTACACAAAACTCAGCGACGAACAATGTCGTGATAATAGAAATAGACAAAAAAAATAGGCAGCTCTTCGGATCAAGCAATTCGCGAGAAGACCAAAGATCAAAATTTGCGCAAGAATAAGATCAAATCACACCCCACGTAGCAGCTCCTGAAACCCTCAAGGATCAGCAAACAAATCACAGCTGTTTTGGCGCATCCAACATGATGTTTTTTTGTGTATATTTTCCAACTAAAAAAATTCCCTCCCGTACAAGGCCGAGGCCTGCCTGTTTTACAGGAAAAACTAAACCTGAACTAACCGACCTAACAAAAGCTAAAAAGATACGGACTCTTATCTCTTTCCTATTCTAACTAATCATGATTTAATTAATTAAGTATCCGGCAACGCTGATCACAAAAGTCCAAAACAGACTAGTACTCAGGGAACGTACCTACGAGTTAAAGCTAAATCAACATGGTTTAGACTCCTTCACGTTGCCTTGGGGCTTTGGCCTTCATGTCCTGTTACTCCATTCACACACGACCAAGATAAAAAAATGGCATGGTGTTCTGAAGGTTGGTTTGATCTCTTGCTTCTCTGGTTGTGTCGACGACACCTCAATACAAAAACCTCCAATCTGTAGTGTACATGGAATAGCGCGGTCTATGGTCACGTCAACAATATTTATATATGTTGCCGTTATAAGAATGATCATGATGCCCTCATGTCTGTATTTTATTTTATCGACACCTCTATCTCTAAATTTGTGGACATATGTTTCCGCTTGAGGACAAGCGATGTCTAAGCTTCGGGGAGTTGATATGTCCATTTTGCATCATGCTTTTATATCGATATTTATTGCATTTTGGGCCGTTATTACACATTATGTCACAATACTTATACCTATTCTCTCTTATTTTACAAGGTTTGCAGGAAGAGGGAGAATGCCGACAGCTGGAATTCTGGGCTGGAAAAGGAGCAAATATTAGAGACATATTCTGCACAGCTCCAAAGTCCTGAAACTTCACGGAGGCAGTTTTTGGAATTAATAAAAAATACTGAGCGAAGAAAGTACAAGAGGGGGGCCACCCATCATCCACAAGGGTGGGGGGCGCACCCTACCTCCTGGGCGTGCCCATCTTCTGCTATATGAGGTCTTTTACCCTGGAAAAAATCATAAGCAAGCTTTCGGGAAGAAACACCGCCGCCATGAGGCGAAACCTTGCGGAACCAATCTAGGGCTCCAGCGGAGCTGTTCTGCCGGAGAAACTTCCCTCTGGGAGGGGGAAATCATCACCATCGTCATCACCAACGATCCTCTCATCGGGAGGGGGGTCAATATCCATCAACATATTCACCAGCACCATCTCCTCTAAAACCCAAGTTCATCTCTTGTATCCAATCTTTGTCCCAAAGCCTCAGATTGGTACCTGTGGGTTGCTAGTAGTGTTGATTACTCCTTGTAGTTGATGCTAGTTGGTTTATTTGGTGGAAGATCATATTTTCAGATCCTTTATGCATATTAATACCCGTCTGATTATGAAATGAATATGATTTGTGAGTAGTTACGTTTGTTCCTGAGGACATGGGAGAAGTCTTGCAATAAGTAGTCATGTGAATTTGGTATTCATTCGATATTTTGATGAGATGTATGTTGTCTCTCCTCTAGTGGTGTTATGTGAATGTCGACTACATGACACTTCACCATTGTTTGGGCCTAGAGGAAGGCATTGGGAAGTAATAAGTAGATGATGGGTTGCTAGAGTGACAGAAGCTTAAACCCTAGTTTATGAGTTGCTTTGTAAGGGGCTGATTTGGATCCATATGTTTCATGCTATGGTTAGGTTTACCTTAATACTTCTTTTGTAGTTGCGGATGCTTGCAATAGGGGTTAATCATAAGTGGGATGCTTGTCCAAGAAAGGACAACACCCAAGCACCGGTCCACCCACATACCAAATTATCAAAGTAAAGAACGTGAATCATATGAGCGTGATGAAAACTAGCTTGACGATAATTCCCATGTGTCCTCGGGAGAATTTTCCTTTATATAAGAGTTTGTCCAGGCTTGTCATTTGCTACAAAAAGGATTGGGCCATCTTGCTGCACCTTATTTACTTTCATTACTTGTTGCCTGCTACAAATTACCTTATCACAAAACTATTTGTTACCGATAATTTCAGTGCTTGCAAAGAATACCTTACTGAAAACCGCTTGTCATTTCCTTCTGCTCCTCATTGGGTTCGACACTCTTACTTATCGAAAGGACTACGATAGATCCCCTATACTTGTGGGTCATCAGAAATCATCACCATCGTCATCACCATCGATCCTCTCAGCGGGAGGGGGTCAATCTCCATCAACATCTTCACCAGCACCATCTCCTCTAAAACCCTAGTTCATCTCTTGTATCCAATCTTTGACCCAAAGCCTCAGATTGGTACCTGTGGGTTGCTAGTAGTGTTGATTACTCCTTGTAGTTGATGCTAGTTGGTTTATTTGGTGGGAGATCATATGTTCAGATCCTTTATGCATATTAATACCCCTCTGATTATGAACATGAATATGATTTGTGAGTAGTTATGTTTGTTCCTGAGGACATGGGAGAAGTCTTGCTATAAGAAGTCATGTGAATTTGGTATTCGTTCGATATTTTGATGAGATGTATGTTGTCTCTCCTCTAGTGGTGTTATGTGAATGTCGACTACATGACACTTCACCATTGTTTGGGCCTAGAGGAAGGCATTGGGAAGTAATAAGTAGATGATGGGTTGCTAGAGTGAGAGAAGCTTAAACCCTAGTTTATGCGTTGCTTCGTAAGGGGCTGATTTGGATCCATATGTTTCATGCTATGGTTAGGTTTACCTTAATACTTCTTTTGTAGTTGCGTATGCTTGCAATAGGGGTTAATCATAAGTGGGATGCTTGTCCAAGGAAGGGCAGCACCCAAGCACCGGTCCACCCACATATCAAATTATCAAAGTAATGAACGCAAATCATATGAGCGTGATGAAAACTAGCTTGAAAATAATTCCCATGTGTCCTCGGGAGCATTTTCCTTCATATAATAGTTTGTCCAGGCTTGTGCTTTTCTACAAAAAGGATTGGGCCATCTTGCTGCACCTTATTTACTTTCATTACTTGTTGCCCGTTAGAAATTACCTTATCACAAAACTATCTGTTACCGATAATTTCAGTGCTTGCAGAGAATACCTTATGGAAAACCGCTTGTCATTTTTTCTGCTCCTCGTTGGGTTCGACACTCTTACTTATCGAAAGGACTACGATAGATCCCCTACACTTGTGGGTAATCAATCGACCTGGTTTATACTACATGTCTCATATGCAACAACAAGAGAAGCACTTGCACTACGAAACGGTTTGAACGTGGGTGGACACTTATGATGCTAGGTTGAGGCCGAATCCAATTGCATTGTGGTAATTGATGTGGTTAAAGAACCACATGTTTTTTGTGGGGCTCAGCTGCCACTATTGTTGAATGCTTACAACTTGCAAAAGATAGGACAAGTCAAGCTCATTACATGCCGCTCTTCGACCAGCCGCTCTCGGATGGCCACATCAAGGCAATTCTCGCCCTATTTAGATGGGATGCCTCCATACTGCCGCTTGGGGTCCATGAGGACATTGTGGTGGACCGGCACTAGTGCCGTCCGTGGTGGTTCTATGTGTAGGCCGTTCAAATGAATACGACATCCTTCAAAAGACTAGTATGGAATGTACGGGGCCTCAATAACCCGGCACGTCGGAATGCTATCTTTCAGATGGTTAACGTGGTTAGGCCGAGCATTGTATGTCTACAAGAGACAAAAATGGAGATTGTATCAGCGGAGGTGGCAGCCCACTCTCTTGGGAATAAATTTGATAGTTTCTACTTCCTGCCTGCGACGGGCACGAGGGGAGGCATCCTCCTCACATGGGATGCTTCAGTCGTCACACTATCCCACCCACATTACACGAGCAATGCGCTCATGACGCTAGTCACACATATTGGAGGCTCTCAATGGTGGATGACCGGCATCTATGGTCTGCAATATGACCACGAAAAAATCGAGTTCATGCAAGAGTTGGTCGACATCCGAGAGTTGATTGCTGGGCCATGGGCAGTTGTGGGCGACTTCAACTTATTAGTCAACCCAGAGGATAAAAGAAATACACTTGTGAATAGGCGGATGATGCCATGTTTTTGTAGAAAGCTCAACAACTTGGAACTCAAAGAGATATACTTAAATGGGCGGAGGTACACGTGGTCAAATGAGCGGGCACAAACAACCATGGAGAAAATTGATCATATCTTCACCACGTCATCTTGGAAGGAGCTATCTCCGACATGTCACCTCATGGCGCTCGGATCTTCGGTCTCGGACCACTGCCCGCTACTACTGGACTTTGATGCGGAACTCCGCACGGGCAGACGCTTCAACTCTGAAGCAGTTTGGACAAAAGCAGAGGGCTTCATGCAAATTGTGGAGGAGGCATGGAACTCCGTACCAAGTGAGGGTAATCATTATGTCGTCCTTGACCTCAAACTTCGGGCCATGGCAAAAAGCCTCAAGAAATGGAGCGATCAGTGGATAGGCAATGTAAAACTTCAAATTGGGATTGCCATGGAGGTCATTTTTTGCCTTGATAAGGCAATGGACACTAGGGCACTATCAAAGCAGGAGCGCGGCCTAAGGCGCCTACTTAAACTGAAACTCCTTGTACTATGCTCCCTGGAATGAAAAATTGCACGACAAAGATCAAGGATCCTCTCCCTCCGACACCAGCTTCTTCCACCAACATGCATGCCATAGACAGATTCGGAACATGATCACCACCATTCGACATGGGGATACAACTACAACCGGACATGAAGAGATTGCCAATGAAGTGGATAACTATTATACAAGTGTGTTTGCCGGCGCACCTTCGAGAGTGCACACCATCGACTCAGCCTCCTCCAGGTGCCGACCATGAACCTATCTCGCATCGATGGTCCTTTCACTATGGAGGAGGTGGAGAAAATTGTGAAGAACATGCCCATGGACAAGGTGCTGGGGCCCGTCGGATTTACAGGACGATTCTATGCATCGTGCTGGCATGTCATAAAAGGTGATCTTATGAGGGCACTCCAAGCTTTCTACCATGGTGATATGAGAGGCCCGCCAACAATTAACAAGGCGATTGTGGCTCTACTCCCTAAAAAGTATGGTGCGGTGGACATTCGAGATTTCAGACCAGTGAGCCTAGTACACGGTGCGATCAAGATCTTTGACAAGATGTTGTCCACAAGACTTGCAGAAGACTTGACTTCTATAGTGGGGAAGCACCAAAGTGCATTCGTTAGAGGCCGATCCATACATGATAATTTCATGCTAGTCCAATGCACCACATGAAGACTGCATGCCCTTCGAGACCCAAGAATCATGCTCAAACTTGACATCTCCAAAGCATATGATTCGGTGCAGTGGCCCTTCCTCCTTGAAGTTCTCCATGTGGCCAGCTTTGGGGAACGTTGGATTGCGTGGATATGTGGGTTGTTGGCAAGTTCATTGACAAGAATCATGATCCACAGAACACCGGGAAGAGTGATTTACAATACCGCGGGTCTGAGACAAGGCACCTCTCTCTCTCCAATGCTCTTCATCCTAATCATGGAACCATTGCATCGTATGTTCGAATTGGCAACCTCGAGGGGGTTACTTGCTCCTCTAGCAAGGACAGGATTGAAGCATCGTCTATCAATGTCCGTCATTGACGTCATGATCCTCCTGAAGATAAATGAGCTCGACCTACACGCGTGTGCATCACTACTCAGGTGATAAACATCGACTACATGACACTTCACCATCTTTGGGTCTAAGGGAATGCATTGTGGAGTAGTAATTAGATGATGGGTTGCTAGAGTGAGAGAAGCTTAAACCCTAGTTTATGCGCTATTCCGTAAGGGGCTGATTTGGATCCATATGTTTCATACTATGGTTAGATTTATCTTAATTCTTCTTTTGTAGTTGCGGATGCTTGCGATGGGGTTAATCATAAGTGGGAGGCTTGTTCAAGTAAGAATAGCACCCAAGCACGGGTCCACCCACATATCAAATTATCACAGTAACGAACGTGAATCAAACCAACATGATGAAAGTGACTAGGTGAAATTCTCGCGTGTCCTCAGTACACTTTGCTTAATATATGAAACTGTTCTGGCTTGTCCTTTGATCTAAAAAGGATTGGGCTACCTTGCTGCACCTTTGTTACCATTACTACTTATTGGTCATTACAAATTATCTTGCTATCAAACTATCGGTTACCTACAATTTCAGTGCTTGCAAAAAATACATTGCTGAAAACCGCTTGTCATTTCTTTCTGCTCCTTGTTGGGTTCGACACTCTTACTTATAGAAAGGACTACCATTGGTCCCCTATACTTGCGGGTCATCAGTACATCATGTACTTAGGCCTGCCCAAGCTTGAGCGATACTTTCTCCTTCACGAGGCCAAAAATTATATATATAATTCTGATCACGTTGAACCAGATGCATAGGATAAAACTTCTGTTGAAATTCCAATCTCAATCGGTTCTAGTCCCTCCAATATCATCACACAGCCTATACCATGTCAATGTCTTTCCCTTCAAAGATAAAGGGAAAACCTTCTTCTTAACTTCATCTTCGGGTAAACCTTCAACATTAAATAATCCACAAACTTCATCCACATAGATTAGGTGCATGTGCATATCAGGATGTATTGTTCCATCTCCTGCATAGGGATTAGCTAGCAGTTTCTCTATCATACTCACAAGAATCTCATAATAAATATTTTCAGTAGGTGCAGTAGGTTGAGGAGAAACTCTTCGTGCTTCCGATCGAGGTGAAGATACCCTGAACAAACCCCTCAAAGGATTATTCTCCATAGTAACATGTGACAGTAAATTTTAGCATGTAATATAAATGTTTCCTTACCAAATTCCACTTACCAAAGGTGCTTGGCGAAGATGAGCGGCGGTGATGTCGATGTCGAACCGTACCTAAATAGCCGAAACACAATAGGACATGGGAACCGCAACTCAAATTCTCAAAGCAAAACGTGTCAAAATTGTTGGAGGTGGTCGAAAGGATCGAGATGGACCTAGAGGGGGGGGGTGAATAGGTACAATTACAAATTTTAATTGTTACTTGGCAATTTTAGGCAATAATGCGGAATATGAAGATGAGCCTAACAATTGCACGTGAGCACAAAGTATTAGGCAAACAACACAAACACGTAAGTAGGCATGCACAATATAATGTACGTAAGTGTAACGAGACAAGTAACCACAAGTAGAGAGTTAGGGTTAGGAATAACCGCAACTCCAGGAGACGAGGATGTATGCCGATGTTCACTTCCTTGGAGGGAAGCTAGTCACCGTTAGAGGGGTGGATGTTACCACGAAGGCACACCTACGCCATGAAGGCTCACCCTATTCTCCCTTTGAGACAACACCACGGAGGCGTTTCTCAACCACTAGTGGTAGACCTTGGGGTGGTCTCCAAACCCTCACAAACTTTTCCGAGGGTAATCACAAAGTTTGATTCCTCTCCGAATGACTCCTACCGCCTAGGAGTCTCTAACCTCCAAGAGTAACAAGAACGATGGGAAAAAGCTCGAAACTTGCTCAAGACACGAATTCCTTTGGTGCAAAGAAGGGGAAGGAGTGGATCTATCACTTGATTGGAGAACTTCTCTCAAATGCTCCTAGAACACTTGGGAATCTAGGATTTAGTGTGGATGAATGAGAGAGAGAGTGAGGAGTGTTCTTGAGAGGCTGAAAGTGAATGGTCAACCTTATCCCGTGGAAGGGAAAGGTATATATATAGGTGGTGGGTAGAAGTGACCGTCTGAGGTACAGGATGGCCGGACGTCCGGAGAACGTCGGACATCCGGAGGCACAAATAGGTCCGGACGTCCGACAGCCATCGGACGACCAGCCGCTGTGAAAAGTGTGACCCACAACCTAGTGTACAGGATACTGACGTCCGAGTTGGGCCGGACATCCGGAGCACGGACGACCGGAGAGTCCGGACGTCCGTAAAAACGCTTCTGTTGTGAAAGTGTCGGACGTCCGGAGGGTTCCGGACATCCGTAGAAATGCTTCTGTTGTGTAACGTCGGACATCCGAAAGTGACCGGACGTACGGGCAGTTAGGAAGGACCGGACGTCCGTAGAACACCGGACGTCCGAAGGCAAGGTATAGAGATAGTAGCTTTTGAGCAAGTTTTTCACTAGATCCATCAATCCCCTCTTAATAGTGCGGGATCCCTATACTCAAGAACAAACCATAAACGAAGTCAACATCTTGTATCTCCATTCTTGAGTTATATGCTTTTTGTCCCTAGTCATGATCCATGCACACGGTCTTTGGAACATAATCCTGAGATATACTTGATAAACATGATTAGTCCCGAGCATATGTGTTGTCATCAACATCAAAATATGATTAAGGGCATGATTGCACTTTCAATCTCCCCCTTTTTGGTAGTTGATGACAACTCATATGCATACTCATAATAGTAATCGGAAGTATTTGTTGTGGAGCTCAATAACCATAATAAGAATGAGTAGCGAGCGAGCTCCCCCTCAAAGTGATACCATAGATACTACTAAATCAAAATGATGAGGGCTCCCCCTCAAACTGATGCCTCCAGTATAACCAAATCTCATACATACGATAATCAAGAGTTAAATTTCATATAGATTCATGACATGTAGATTCACCAAATCTCAGATTCAACAAGCTTATAACATAGGTTCAGTACAGGCTAAAACACAACCATAACAATAAGTTTGATTACATAATGAGCTAGAATAACATGCATATGGAGCCTACTCCCCCTTTGGCATCAAGTATCCAAAAAAAAGAACTAGGGGGAATGACATAACAGCATTAGAGATCATCCTCATCATCATCATCATGAACACCACTGCCACCAGCCTCGTCAAAGAAATTAGCCCACTCAGGACCGGAGGGAAAACCAAAATCAGAAGGGGGGTCTGCAGGAAGACACTCATCGTCACTCACATCATACACGCCTGAGTCTCTCAGACGAGCCTTCAGAGCGTTCTTGGAAGTGACCATGCGAGTGACCACATCGTGGTGTTGGGAGCAATGGTAGGTGAACATCTTCATCATGGCTGAATGAGCCTTCCCAAGAAAACGAGCAATGAACCCAAAGGGGGCAGCACTGGAAGGAGGATGGGTAGCATGAGAAGGAAAACTAGCGGCGGTGCGACTAGCAGTAGCGGGAGGAGGAGGAACATGATCAGCCGCCATGTGAGCTGGAATGACCCATCTCTCATGTATATGAGTGCGTGCAATGGGAAAGGGAGCTACACTCTCGATAAAAGCCTGAATAAAAGGTGCATGAGGAAAAGCCCGCTTGTGCTGGAAGCTAGCAAGGCGGATCTCATGCCATAGAAAGTGTGGAACATTGATCTTCCCTTTAGGAGATGTGAAGAGGCGATGCATGAGATCAGTGCAGTAGCTGCTACAGGAGCCCTTGTCACCCATCTTGGGATAAATGGTGCAGATGACACACTGATAAATGATGTTGAATGGAAAACGCCAAATGGAGACTTGATTTAGACCCTTTTGTTTTTCAGCGCTAGACAAAGATGGTATGGGTCTAAGTAGATCCGCACAGACTGCAATGCCTTTGGGCTTATGGTTAGGGTCATCCTTGTGGATTTTGAACCCAGTGTCAGGAAATCCAAGTGCAGTGACAAACTGAGCATAAGATGTTGTGAGTGCAGTGTCAGAGGTCATCCATGTGATAGTGTTATCAGGAGCAAAGTAACATGTGGCATAAAACTGATGGATGGCAGCGTGGTTAAAATCGTGTTGAAAAGCGAATGGAGCAGCTAGATTTGACGACTCAATGAGCTCAATGGCTCCCGGATATTTCTCCGGATGAGTGCGAATGTGCTCAAGATCAATGCAAACATGAAGTGACAAGCCTTTAGGGATGACAATCGTGGTGAAGATGTCGGCTTGGACATTTGTGCGAAAGCGACTATCCTGAGAATCCCTAACAACAGTAAATTGATCTACATCACGACGCAACTTAAGATATGAAGCTTTGGGGACCTCGTTGAAACGCTTAACATGACGGCCTAGTGACAGTGGAGGCTCAATTGAGATGTGACGGGCATCACCGTGGGGTTGCACCGGAGGAGGAGGAGGTTGAAAGGTTGGACGACGAGTGCCTGGATTGGGTGCAGCAACGCAGATGCCAACCATCGGGGACGGATCCACCTCTTCAAGCTCATCCTCAAAGTCCGACCCCTCCGAAGAGGAATCACTGGACGAGCTGGGAGGACGAGCGGCACGTTTCCGAGGGCGATCTTCCTCCTGGGAGTCGTCGGAGCCACCACGACGAGACGGATGAGCCGGCCCTCCGGCGACTTGCTTGCGAGCTGAGTGCTTGAACCGAGGCATCGTGACCTTGAGAGGAAGAACACTGAGGAGCCGAGCGACGTGCTGGAGCAGGGGGTCGACGGGTTGGCCGGGGAGAGAAGCCCCGAGCTGAACGGGCTGGACGGGCTGGACGGCGAGCCGCAGATCCGCGGCGGAGAGAAACCCCGGCGAGGGGCACGGCGGCGGGCGACCGCGGTGAGTGGTCGCACGGTAGGAGCAGCGGCGGCGGTGGGGAAACTAGCGGATAGGATGTGGTTAGTTGAGAAACCCTACGACGCAGTTTGTATAGTGCCCAGTAAAAACGTCCGGACGTCCGGAGCCTATGGACGACCGGAGTCGAATATGCGTCCGGACGTCCGGGAGTGGACGGACGACCGGAGTCGGGACCAACAGAAAATAGAGGATGACAGAGATGATTCTACGGACGACCGACGGCTTCGGACGACCAGACAGATTGTAACAGAAAGTTTATTACGGACGTCCGGAGTCTTACGGACGTCCGGAGTTTCGGCGTCTAGGCCAACTTAAGGGAACCAGAGTGGATTTTGCGGACGTCCGGATGGGCCGGACGACCGGTCGATGGTAGTCAGAGAAGAATTTATGGACGTCCGGATGACTACGGACGACCGGCAGTGAAGAACCACACGGACGTCCGGAACCTATGGACGTCCGACGCCAGAAGTTTTGATAGGAGGCAAAGGTGCAAGTGCTGATCATGATGAGGAGAAGGCAATTTTCGTCCACAGTAAAAATTTACTTATGTAGTAACTAATACCCTACCTCACTCAATCATAGCCATATACTACAAGTGGTGGCTACTGCCACAATATGTCTGAGTAGACATGACATGACACGAAAAGATTTGAACTTTGAGTGCATAGTCACTACTCCATCATGTTAAAGCACCATAGGCCTAGACCCATGGATACTTTGAGAGTGTTGGTTCTTTGTATGCATTGAGTAGGGCGAGAACATTCATGAATTGAATGTCTCCCCCTAAGTATATGCCTACATCATGACAAGACATTAGATTCATGCATGAATGGGTACTAGATTTCACATAATGTTGTCAAGCTCCAAGATACCAAGTTCACGCCTAAGTCGACAGAATCTTGCTTCATCTAAAGGTTTGGTGAAGATATCTGCTAGTTGAAAATCTGTGCCAATGTGAGCAATGTGAATATCACCCTTTTCAACATGATCTCTCAAGAAATGATACCTAATATCGATGTGTTTGGTGCGGAGATGATCTTTGGGGTTCTCAGCAATATTGATGGCACTTTCATTATCACACAGAAGAGGCACATTTCTATAGGTGATACCGTAATCCTTCAAAGTTTGCCTCATCCATAACAACTGAGTTGCACAACTAGCGGCAGCAATGTATTCAGCTTCTGCGGTAGAGAGAGCAATACAATTTTGTTTCTTCGAGGACCAACTCACCAAGGATCGTCCAAGAAACTGACATGCACCGGATGTGGACTTACGATCCACTTTGTCTCCAGCCCAATCCGCATCCGTGTACCCAATGAGATCAAACTTAGCATCCTTGGGGTACCAGAGGCCCAACTTTGGGGTGTGAACAAGGTATCTAAGAATATGCTTAACCGCCTTATGATGACTTTCCATAGGGAAAGCTTGAAATCTAGCACACATGCATACACTGAACATGATGTCTGGTCTAGATGCACAAAGATAAAGCAATGAACCAATCATAGAGCGGTAAGTAGATGGGTCGAAAGGAGTACCATTTGTGTCTTCAGTGAGAGTAATTTTGGTTGGCATGGGTGTCTTGCATGGACTAGCATCAGACATACCAAACTTTTCTAGAATATCCTTGAGGTACTTTGCTTGAGATAAGAAAATTCCTTCTTGAAATTGTTGAATTTGAAATCCGAGAAAGAACTTCAAATCCGTATTGAGTGACATTTCAAAATTCTTGGTCATTGAAGCCGCAAACTTCTTGCACAAATGAATGTTAGGAGAACCAAAAATGATGTCATCTACATAGATTTGGCATAGGATCAAATCACCCTTGTCCCTCTTAGTAAAAAGAGTGGGATCGATCACCCCTCTCACAAAACCATCATCGAGTAAAAACTTCTTCAGATGATCATACCAAGCACGAGGTGCTTGTTTGAGGCCATACAAAGCCTTATGAAGTTTATACACATAGTCTTTGTGAAAGGGATCAACGAACCCGGGTGGTTGTGACACATATACTTCTTCTTGTAGAGGACCGTTAAGGAAAGCACTCTTCACATCCATTTGATGTAATGTAAAACCATTGAAAGCGGCATAAGCAAGTAAGATGCGAATGGATTCAAGACGGGCAACGGGGGCAAAGGTCTCACCAAAGTCCAAACCTTCAACTTGTGAGTACCCTTGTGCCACTAACCTTGCCTTGTTGCGGATGATTACACCATTTTCATCTTGCTTGTTCTTGAAAATCCATTTTGTTCCAATGACGTTGTGCTCGGTAGATGGCCTCTTGACTAATGACCACACTTGGTTGCGTTCAAAACTGTTCAACTCTTCTTGCATAGCAACAAGCCAATCGTTGTCCATCAATGCCTCTTGTACCTTGAGTGGCTCAATACTAGACACAAACGAGAAGTGAGCACAAAAGTTTGTCAAATGTTTACGAGTGACTCTACCTTCCGAGATGCCGGTGAGGATTTTGTCAACATCAACACGACCGGCCACTCGAGGCATGATGGAGGTGAGGGTTTCACGAGGTTCAACTTCATGTCCATCATCCACATCTTCAACATATGGATCATTCACGTGTGGAGGAAGATCTTCTTGTTCATGTTGCATTTGTTGAGGTTCATCATCAATGATTGGACTTTCTTGTTCTTGCTCTTGATGATGATCTTGTTCTTGATGATTATCATTAAGAGAGACTTGATCATCCTCTTCAACTTGGGCTAAGGGTATCGGTTGAACAATAGGAGCTTGTGGTGGTATGGATGTTGAAGTAGTTTGATGATGTGTGAGACCTCCATCTTCTTCTTCATCATCATGAGGTTCTTGTTCCATAGGAAGAAGTGCACCAACACCCATGGTCAGAATGTCTTGAGAAGAATCTTCTTCACCTACATCACTTAGATCAACTTGCTCCCCATGGGAGCCATTAAATTCATCAAACACCACGTCACAAGTTTCTACAACACATCCATTGGATTTGTTGTAGACTCTATAGGCGTGAGAGTTTGATCCATAACCAACAAATATACCCTCAATTGTTTTGGATTGAAATTTTCCTAACCGTTCCCTTTTGTTGAGAATGAAACATTTGCACCCAAATACACGAAAGTACTTGACATTTGGCTTGTTTCCAGTTAGCAGCTCATATGGAGTCTTTTCCAATATAGTGCGGAGGAAGAGCCGGTTTGATGCATGGCATGCGGTATTGACAGCTTCGGCCCAAAAACTATGTGGTGACTTGTATTCATCCAACATGGACCTTGCCATCTCTACAAGTGTACGGTTCTTCCGTTCGGCTACACCATTTTGCTGAGGAGTGTATGGAGCTGAATATTGATGCTCAATCCCTTCATCACTAAGAAATTCTTCCAAAGTATAGTTCTTGAACTCAGAGCCATTGTCACTTCTTATTGCCCGGATTTCTTTGTCAAACTTGCGTTGGGCTTGCTTGGCAAAATCAATGAAGGTGATCTTCGTTTCGTCCTTGGACTTGAGGAAGAACACCCATGTATATCTTGAGTAATCATCAACAATGACAAGCCCATACTTTTTCCCACCAAGACTATCCCATGAAGGAGGCCCAAAAAGATCCACATGAAGGAGCTCCAGGGGCCTTGAAGTAGATACTATGTTCTTGGGTGGGTGCTTTGATTGATGTTGCTTCCCAGCTATGCATGCACTACACACACGATCTTTCTCAAAAGAGACATTGGTTAGTCCAAGGATGTGATTCCCCTTTAAGAGATCTTGAAGATTTCTCATGCCGACATGGGCTAGCCGGCGATGCCATAGCCACCCCTTGTCAGCCTTGGCCATTAGACAAGTTGCATGGAATGTGCTCTCTTTCGAGAAATCAACCGTGTAAAGGTTGCCATCCAACTCTCCAACAAAAGCCACTTCGAGAGTATCTCTCTTAAAGACTTTCACATCCGTTAGTCCAAAAAGTGTATCATAACCAACAGAAGCCAATTGGCGAACAGAAAGCAAATGGTATTTAAGGGATTGGACAAGCATAACATTTGCAAGAGACATGTCGTTTGTGATAGCCACCTTGCCCAACCCGAGTACCTGTCCTTTTGAACCTCCACCAAACATAATGCTCATGAATGGTTGAATAGCTTCCATGAAATCGTAGAGCAATTTGCTATCTCCGGTCATATGATTTGTACATCCACTATCAATCACCCATTTCACTCCACCGGAGAAGCTTACCTACACACAATTAGGACTTGGTTAGAGGCACCCATTTTGCAATGGGACCTCTCAAGTTAGTTACAAGGGTCTTAGGGACCCAAATAGCATAGAACCGGAATGCATTTCGAGGACCAACAAATTTTGCAAAAACTTCTCCATCCTTAGTCTTACGAAGTACATAGGAAGGAGGCATGAACTCTTTAGGCTTGTTGAGAGTGGGCATGCCCCTTGTGGCCTTCCCACTCACAACCTTACCTTTCTCCTTGTGCCCTTCTCTTACAAATGTTTCGTTTAGAGGAGTTGTGCACTTTTGGGAGGACGTCTTCTTCTTGCTTGTGCTCGGGTCAAACCCAAGTCCCTCTTTGGCAAACACCTCATTGTGTTGGCTCAAAATCTCATCAAGGTTCTTTTGCCCTTGAGCACATGTCATGAGACCTTTCTCAATTTGAGCCTTGAGAAAACGATTTTCCTCAAGAATAGATGCTAGATCACTACTAGAGTTAGTAGCACAAGCATCAACATTTATAATAGGGGAAGAGTAAGCCTTGGCTAAAGTTTCAAGATAAGTAAGTTTGAGCGTCTCAAAACTCTTTCTAAGAACGGTGAGCTCTCCTTCCTTAGTCTTGAGAGACACGGATAGAAGCTCACAATCCTTAGATAGAGAAGCATGAGACTTCACAAGCTTACTTTTATCATTCATTAACTCTTCGCAAGAGTCAATAGCCTTTTTCAAGGAGGCAAGATCATTTGTGTGAACATCAATATTTGCACCAATTTTTAAGCATAGTTCATCATTTCGTGCTTGCTCATATTGGACTTTCCGCTCAAGGATTTCACACTTTTCCTTTTCCTCGGTGACGAGGGTTTCGAGTTCCTTAATGGTGATGGTGTGCTTACTCACCATCTCCATAAGCATACGAAACATAGTGAGTTTCTTTCCTTTGAGGGAGCACATGAACTTATTAAGTTTAGCAGTCATAGGATCATCTAGATCATCATCCTCATAGCTATCCTTCGCATCAAGATACTCATCACTAGAAGTAGAAGGTGTGAAAAGAGGAGGATTTGATCGTGGAGTTACCTTGACCTTGTCAGAAGAGCTTTGGTCCTCTCCTTCTTCAACCATGGCCTTTGCCATTAGGCACTTGTGAGCGTTGCCCTTGTAATATTTCATGTAGTTGTAGGTGACCACGTCACCACTCTTGTTTACTAACCTCAACGTGTTTTGAGAGTCTTGAGCAACTCCGGCAACACCACTAACATCATTTGGATCAGATTCTTCTTGAGCAACCATTGCCATTCCATCTCTCTTCTTAAGCTTGGAGTTCAAAGGATTTGGCAACTTCTTCTTGGGAAAGGTCTTGGGAAACCTTGGTTTATCTTCTCTCTTCTCATAAGGGCACTCGTTGGAGAAGTGATTGGTTTCTTCACAGCTGTAGCATTTTCTTACTTTCTTCTTTTGAAATCTTCCCTTGAATTTTCCGACGCTAAACTTCTTGACAAAAAGAGCCATGTCTTCATACGAAGGGCCCTCGTCGGATTCAATCTCATTACCATCTTCATCATCTTCATCATCTTCTTCTTCTTCACTTTGCTCATCTTCACATACTTGCTTGGCCTTCAATGCAAGATTGATCTTCGATAATGGTGAACCATGCATGGCAAGGTGTTTTGTGGCATTGGCCTTTGACTCTTCAAATAGTTGGAAGGTGGATATGATGTCATCTGTAGTCATTTCCTTGAAGGTATGGTGTTGTCTTATGTCCCACACCATTTGATGATGATATGGAGCAAGAGCATGAAGCAACTTATCCACAAGAAACCTCTTAGTCATATTGAATCCATCTTGTGTCTTGTCACACTCACATGACTCAATATCCACAGTGAGAGTCATGAGACGCTCAAGGAGTTGATTGGGGGTTTCACCTTTTTCCATACAAAAGTTTTGCAATTGCCCCTTGGCAATTTCATATTGAGCACTCCGGAGGGTGGAAGTGCCAGTCCTGGATCGTATAATACTTTCCCATAGTTCCTTGGCACTTCCGATGTGTATGAACGGTCTCCTTTGCTTTTCATCCATACATCTCCTTATACACATGATTGCCGTGTCATTGAGGTTCTTGTCATATATTTCTCTTGGTGTGGGGTTCTTTGGATCAACCACATGGTAGCCATACTCTATAATCTCCAGCATCTCATCGTTTCCATGTCGAAGATGATCCTGCATAGCAACTTTCCACAAAGCAAAATCGGAAGTAGCAGAAAGTAAAGGAGGTTTGCCTTGAGGATTATATCTTGGTTTCTCAACCTGAGGTCTTGCATAAAGCCAAGGAACACTGGCGTGTTCATTGCTAGGAGGTTGTTGACCAAGTGATGATGTAGGCACGGTTGGCCTCGAACCCACACCACTTGAGTGTGGTGCAAGCACCGTGGACAACGTGGCTAATCTCGGTTGGACCAAGGCCTCAAGAGAAGCATCATGCTCCTCTTTTTGCTTAGCAAGGGCCCGTTCTAGATCCTGAGACGTAAAGGACTTGACTTCAGAGGAAACCTTGCCTTTATCCTTAGGATCTACAACCAGGGGGTCCCATCTGGGTTCATCTCGCTCTAGGGCGGTTAAGCCACAAGAATAGAGCACGAGGCTCTGATACCAATTGAAAGGATCGAGATGGACCTAGAGGGGGGGTGAATAGGTACAATTACAAATTTTAATTGTTACTTGGCAATTTTAGGCAATAATGCGGAATATGAAGATGAGCCTAACAATTGCACGTGAGCACAAAGTACTAAGCAAACAACACAAACACGTAAGTAGGTAGGCACAATATAATGTACGTAAGTGTAACGAGACAAGTAACCACAAGTAGAGAGTTAGGGTTAGGAATAACCGCAACTCTGGGAGACGAGGATGTATGCCGATGTTCACTTCCTTGGAGGGAAGCTAGTCACCGTTAGAGGGGTGGATGTTACCACGAAGGCACACCTACGCCACGAAGGCTCACCCTATTCTCCCTTTGAGACAACACCACGGAGGCGTTTCTCAACCACTAGTGGTAGACCTTGGGGTGGTCTCCAAACCCTCGCAAACTTTTCCGAGCGTAATCACAAAGTTTGATTCCTCTCCGAATGACTCCTACCGCCTAGGAGTCTCTAACCTCCAAGAGTAACAAGAACGATGGGAAAAAGCTCAAAACTTGCTCAAGACACGAATTCCTTTGGTGCAAAGAAGGGGAAGGAGTGGATCTATCACTTGATTGGAGAACTTCTCTCAAATGCTCCTAGAACACTTGGGAATCTAGGATTTAGTGTGGTTGAATGAGAGAGAGAGTGAGGAGTGTTCTTGAGAGGCTCAAAGTGAATGGTCAACCTTATCCCATGGAAGGGAAAGGTATATATATAGGTTGATGAGGACATCAATACCATTGTTACACCCACAGCCCCTACTGCTACATATACGGGACCAATTACTAGAGCTTGCGCACACCAATTAAATTATCAGGTACTTTCGTTTCTTGGTAATGATTCTAATGTTCATGAGAATATGATGCTGCCTAAATTGGATACATTTGTTTTGCTTACAAATGAAGGGCCTAGCTTGGAGAAGGATGAACATTGGAGCAAGAACAAGCATGGAGATGATGCCATGCGCAAGGGGAACAAGAACGGAGTTACAAGTGATGATTTCAGGACTTTGAAGCCACCACAATGGGTGCATGAAGCCATGGACGAAATATACAAGATGCCACTTCATAAATTTCGTCCCGAGGCTATTATAGGTGTTGCGTCACCTTTTTATTGGGCCAGGCCCATGTAATTTCGAAATACATAAGTATAGGCTATTTTTAGAGTCCGTATGTGTGGGGAAACAAGAGATAGGGTTGATTTCGGACCCCTCCACAAAGGGCCACGAAATTCCCCCTCTCTTCCTCCATATATACAGCCCTTAGGGCACTGTTTAGACTTTGGGTTTTGTTTAGATTAAAAGTTCGCCATAGCTGCAACTTCGCGTACTTCGTTTGTGTTCAACGACCAGACAAAGGCGTCACAGAACCCCACCTTGATCAATAAAGCTTTCATCTTATATTCGCAATATCCAGATTGCAATCTTAGTTTCTTGCTTGTTCTTCGTTTGCTCGCAGGAAACAGACCCTCGTGGTCAGGTTGATCGTGCTTCGGCGTGGTCAATAACCTCTCGGAGTTGGTTTAGCGATTGCTAAGGCGCGACGTCCTCGCACGTTCGTAGTCGGATCGTCAAAGTCGACTTCCACCAAAGCGATATCCATCATCTCATCGAAAGACGGGACACCTTTGCTCTATCAAGTGGTATCAGATTTCTAGGTTGCTCGGTGAGATTTTACAGTTTTTCATAGTTTAGATCGAGTCTGTTCTTCATACCTATAGTCCACGAAAAAGCCAAAAAAAATTTAGGGTTAGTTCATCCCATCCGAACCAATCTGAGCCTTGCATAATCTTTTCTGTATTTGCTTTCTTGAATTTCGGTTGCATCGTCGTGTCCAGTTGCTGGTCTTAGCGTCTAGTCTTTTAGAGTTTCGAGTTCTGTTCACAGGTTGTCACGTCGCCGCTGCCATATATCACCACCGCATCATCATCGTCGCTGTTGCCATATACCACCACCACATATTCACCGCCAATCCGAATCCATATACGCCACCACATATCCGCCGCCATCACGCCAATCCAAGTTCACCTGCAACATATATCCGTCACCTGTCCGTGTTCCACCAGATTCATCTCCGCCACCAGTCCGAGTTCCACCAGATTCATCTCCGCCACCAGTCCTAGTCCGAGTCCAGTAATTGTTGCATTGTTCTCGATTTCCAGATCACGTGATACTTCGAGTCATGACAGAGAAGGACTCCCCAACTTCCGAGCCATCCACAGAAGAAAAATAGTTCCAATTTCAAAAAAAAAAACTAAGTCTGGAAAATTCTGGCTAGGCAGTTTTTAGATCATTTGTAGACTTTTTCGAAAAAAATTTGTTGCGGAGAAAAAAAAGAAGGAAAAAAAAGTGCAAAAAAAAGAGAAAAAAAATTCAGAGTGTGCTCCTCCCTTGTTTACGTGCCGCGCCATGATTTTGTTGGTGTTCTAGGCTCGCGTCTCTAGCACGGTCTAGCCTAGGACCAGCACAGTACCATCGTTGAGCGTTTATTCAACTTTGCATCTCTGAATTGATTATTGCTGACCCTTTTTGCTACCATATTATAAGCCTTCCCAGCTCCACATACATCTACGTCGTGCGTTTGACTCTCCCTGGTAATCGCTCTATCCAAGCTTTGAGAGTTTTGACTACAACGGTTGCCGATCACCGCCTGTTGCTGGGTAAGAACTGGTAAGAATTTGAGTTTTGCTTGACAGATTTGTGACACCCACCACCACCACTTGTTCGTAGTCTGTAGGATCATATTCTTGTGTGTTTCTATTGCTGCTCACCATGCCAGGATCACAAGCCGATGAGATTGACTGGGAGAATTTATCGAACAAGGAGCTTCATGATAAGTTTTAGCAAATGATGACTGAACAGGTGCAAGATGTGCTGAACAATTTTGAAGAGGACATGGAGAAGATCACTGGCCTTGAGAAGACGTTCAAAACAAAGCTCGATAACAAGTTTAATGAATTGCTCGCGCGTCTTCCACCACCACCACCCACTGCACCTAACGCACCTCTCCAACAACAACAACAACGACTACCTCCACGTCGCGAAACAGACCTTCGCCGAGCGAGCCGTGTTCCTCTTGCGTTTGGCCAAACTGTTGGTGCTGTTGTTGATACTTCTGTGGCTCCTGCTGCTGATGCGGAGGAGGATGATTATGTGGGAGATTATGAGGATGAGGTTGATCAAAATCAGCACTACGTGCAGCCACCTGTACCACCACCAGCAGGTCGACCTCAGGTATATATTCGTAATGGTAGGCCTGCACCACCACCTCAGGTACGAGATGATGTCCATATTCCTAAACTGAAATTGAATATTCCACCATTTGAGGGTAGATATGTTCCTGATATATATCTTACTTGGAAGTTAGAAACTGAACAACGATTTACATGTTTACAATATCCTGAGGAGAGACGAGTTGCTGCTGCTGTTTGTGCTTTCACTAGTTTTGCATGTGTATGGTGGTCTGAACATTGTAGATTATATCCTATTCCAACTACTTGGGCTACTTTGAAAACTGCTATGCGTACGCGTTGGGTTCCACCATATTATCAACGTGAATTGCTTCAAAAATTGCAGCGTTAAGACAAGGGAAAAATTCTGTAGAAGAATATTATCAGGAATTACAAACTGGCATGATTAGATGTGGTATTGTTGAGGAGAATGAAGCTATGCTTGCACGTTTTCTGGGTGGATTAAATAGAGAGATTCAGACCATTCTAGACTATAAGGAGTATACTAATATCACTCGTTTATTCCATCTTGCTTGTAAAGCTGAACGTGAAGTGCAGGATCGACAAGCATTGGGGCGAACTAACTTTTCTACAGGCCGACCTTCATCATGGACACCACGTGCATCTTCTACTTCAACTGCACCAGCACCTCCATCCGGTGCCACCTCCAGCCGTGATACAAGAAAACAGGCACAACCACCATTATCTGCCAAGAGCGCACCTGCGGGGCCTGCACAGCGTTCTTCTTCTTCCATGGCATCAACAGGGCACACAAGTGATATTATTTGTCGTCGTTGTAAGGGAAGAGGTCATTATGCGAGAGAATGCAAATCTCCGTGTGTGATGATTGCTACCGCGGATGGTGGACATGAGTCTGCTAGTGACTATGATGAGGAGACTTTGGCTCTTATTACACGTGAAGAACATGGTGGAGATGATTCTGATCATGAGACGCAATACATGGCTCCTGAAGACGCTGACAGGTATGAATGTTTAGTTGCTCAACGTGTTTTGAGTGTGCAGATCACACAAGCTGAGCAAAATCAGAGGCACAATTTGTTCCATACCAAGGGAGTTGTGAAGGAACGTTCTGTGCGCGTCATCATAGACGGAGGGAGCTGCAACAACTTGGCTAGCATGGAGATGGTGGAGAAGCTTTCTCTCACCACAAGACCACATCCACATCCTTACTACATCCAATGGTTCAACAACAGCGGCAAGGTTAAGGTAACACGTACTGTTCGTGTGCATTTTAGTATCTCTACATATGCTGATTATGTTGATTATGATGTGGTACCTATGCAAGCATGTTCCTTATTACTTGGTAGACCATGGCAATTTGATAAAAATTCTGTACACCATGGTAGAAACAATCACTATACTCTTGTTCATAAGGATAAAAATATTACTTTGCTTCCTATGACTCCTGATTCCATTTTGAAAGATGATATTAATAGAGCTAATAAAGCAAAACAGGAGACGAATAAGAGTGAAAATCAGATTATGGCAAAAGAATTTGAGCAACAAATGAAGCCTAATAATAAACCATCTAGTGTTGCTTCTGAAATTAAATTGAAAAGTGCATGTTTATTTGCCACCAAATCTGATATTGATGAGCTAGATTTCAGCAAATCTGTTTGCTATGCTTTTGTGTGCAAAGAGGCATTATTTTCATTCGAGGACGTGCCTTCCTATTTGACTCCTGCTGTCACTAACATTTTGCAGGAGTTCGCTGACGTCTTTCCACAAGACGTGCCACCGGGATTACCGCCTATTCGAGGGATTGAGCATCAGATTGACTTAATTCCCGGTGCTTCACTGCCAAACCGTGCACCATACCGTACCAATCCAGAGGAGACGAAGGAGATTATGCGTCAAGTACAAGAGCTTCTTGACAAAGGTTATATACGCGAATCCCTTAGTCCTTGTGTTGTTCCTATTATTCTAGTGCCGAAAAAGGATGGTACATCACGTATGTGTGTTGATTGTAGAGGCATTAATAATATTACTATTCGTTATCGTCATCCTATTCCTAGGCTAGATGATATGCTTGATGAATTGAGTGGCTCTACAATATTCTCCAAAGTTGATTTGCGTAGTGGATACCATCAAATTCGTATGAAATTGGGAGATGAATGGAAAACAGCATTCAAAACTAAGTTTGGATTATATGAGTGGTTAGTCATGCCTTTTGGGTTAACTAATGCACCTAGTACTTTCATGAGATTAATGAACGAAGTTTTACGTGCTTTCATTGGACGATTTGTGGTAGTTTACTTTGATGACATATTGATTTATAGCAGATCTTTGGAAAAACATTTGGAACATTTACGTGCTGTTTTTATTGCTCTACGTGATGCACGTTTGTTTGGTAACATTGGGAAGTGCACCTTTTGCACCGACCGAGTATCTTTTCTTGGCTATGTTGTTACTCCACAGGGAATTGAAGTTGATAAAGCCAAGATTGAAGCTATTGAGAGTTGGCCGCAACCCAAAACGGTCACACAAGTGAGGAGTTTTCTTGGCCTCGCTGGATTCTATAGGTGTTTTGTGAGAGATTTCAGCACCATTGCTGCACCTCTCAATGAGCTTACAAAGAAAGATGTGCCTTTTCTTTGGGGTACCGCACAGGAAGAAGCCTTCTCGGTATTGAAAGATAAGTTGACACATGCTCCTTTACTCCAACTTCCTGATTTTAATAAGACTTTTGAGCTTGAATGTGATGCTAGTGGAATTGGATTAGGCGGTGTGTTATTACAAGATGGCAAACCTGTTGCATACTTTTCTAAAAATTGAGTGGGCCTAGTCTGAATTATTCTACTTATGATAAAAAATTATATGCTCTTGTTCGGACTTTAGAAACATGGCAACATTATTTATGGCCCAAAGAATTTGTTATACATTCTGATCATGAATCTTTGAAACATATTAAAAGTCAAGCTAAACTGAATCGTAGACATGCTAAATGGGTTGAATTCATTGAGACTTTTCCTTATGTCATTAAACACAAGAAGGGAAAAGAAAATGTTATTGCTGATGCATTGTCTCGCCGCTATACTATGCTTTCACAACTTGACTTCAAAATATTTGGTTTGGAGACCATCGAAGATCAATATGTGCATGATGCTGATTTTAAAGATGTAATGCAGAATTGTAAAGAAGGAAGAATGTGGAACAAGTTCGTCGTTAACGATGGATTTGTGTTTCATGCTAATAAGCTATGCATTCCAGCTAGCTCCGTTCGTCTTTTGTTGTTGCAGGAGGCGCATGGAGGAGGATTAATGGGACACTTTGGCATGAAGAAGACGGAGGACGTACTTGCTACACATTTCTTTTGGCCAAAGATGAGACGGGATGTTGAGCGTTTTATTGCTCGATGCACTACATGTCAAAAAGCTAAGTCACGACTCAATCCTCATGGTTTATATATGCCTTTGCCTGTACCTAGTGTTCCTTGGGAGGATATATCTATGGACTTTGTTTTAGGTTTACCTCGAACAAAGAAGGGGAGGGATAGCATATTTGTTGTCGTGGATAGATTCTCGAAAATGACACACTTTATACCATGTCATAAAAGCGATGATGCTGTTAATGTTGCTGATTTGTTCTTTCGTGAAATTATTCGCTTGCATGGTGTGCCAAATACTATTGTTTCAGATCGTGATACTAAATTTCTTAGCCACTTTTGGAGATGTTTATGGGCTAAGTTGGGGACTAAACTGCTTTTTAGTACTACTTGTCACCCCCAAACTGATGGATAAACTGAAGTAGTCAATAGAACGTTGTCTACTATGCTTAGGGCTGTTTTGAAGAATAATAAGAAAATGTGGGGGGAATGCTTGCCTCATATTGAATTTGCTTATAATCGTTCATTGCATTCTACTACTAAGATGTGCCCTTTTGAAGTTGTGTACGGTTTCCTACCTCGTGCACCTATTGATTTGTTGCATCTTCCATCTTCGGAGAAGGTTAATTTTGATGCTAAACAACGTGCTGAATTGATTTTAAAAATGCATGAGTTAACTAAGGAAAACATTGAGCGTATGAATGCTAAATATAAACTTGCTGGAGATAAGGGTAGAAAACATGTTGTGTTTGCACCTGGAGATCTTGTTTGGTTACATTTGCGTAAGGATAGATTTCCTGATTTGCGCAAATCAAAGCTAATGCCACGTGCTGATGGTCCCTTTAAGGTGTTAGAGAAAATAAATGATAATGCATATAAACTTGAGCTGCCTGCAGATTTTGGGGTTAGTCCCACTTTTAACATTGCAGATTTGAAGCCTTATTTGGGTGAGGAAGATGAGTTTTCGTCGAGGAAAACTTCATTTCAAGAAGGGGAGGATGATGAGGACATCAATACCATTGTTACACCCACAGCCCCTACTGCTACATATACGGGACCAATTACTAGAGCTCGCGCACACCAATTAAATTATCAGGTACTTTCGTTTCTTGGTAATGATTCTAATGTTCATGAGAATATGATGTTGCCTAAATTGGATACATTTGTTTTGCTTACAAATGAAGGGCCTAGCTTGGAGAAGGATGAACATTGGAGCAAGAACAAGCATGGAGATGATGCCATGCGCAAGGGGAACAAGAACGGAGTTACAAGTGATGATTTCAGGACTTTGAAGCCACCATAATGGGTGCATGAAGCCATGGACGAAATATACAAGATGCCACTTCATAAATTTCGTCCCGAGGCTATTATAGGTGCTGCGTCACCTTTTTATTGGGCCAGGCCCATGTAATTTCGAAATACATAAGTATAGGCTATTTTTAGAGTCCGTATGTGTGGGGAAACAAGAGATAGGGTTGATTTCGGACCCCTCCACCAAGGGCCACGAAATTTCCCCTCTCTTCCTCCATATATACAGCCCTTAGGGCACCATTTAGACTTTGGATTTTGTTTAGATTAAAAGTTCGCCATAGCTGCAACTTCGCGTACTTCGTTTGTGTTCAACGACCAGACAAAGGCGTCACAGAACCCCACCTTGATCAATAAAGCTTTCATCTTATATTCGCAATATCCAGATTGCAATCTTAGTTTCTTGCTTGTTCTTCGTTTGCTCGCAGGAAACAGACCCTCGTGGTCAGGTTGATCGTGCTCCGGCGTGGTCAATAACCTCTCGGAGTTGGTTTAGCGATTGCTAAGGCGCGACGTCCTCGCACGTTCATAGTCGGATCGTCAAAGTCTACTTCCACCAAAGTGATATCCATCATCTCATCGAAAGATGGGACACCTTTGCTCTATCATAGGTGGTGGGTAGAAGTGACCGTTTGGGGTACAGGATGGCCGGACGTCCGGAGAACGTCGGACGTCCGGAGGCACAAATAGGTCTGGACGTCCAACAGCCATCGGACGACTGGCCGCTGTGAAAAGTGTGACCCACAACCTAGTGTACAGGATACGGACGTCCGAGCTGGGCCGGACATCCGAAGCACGGACGACTGGAGAGTCCGGAAGTCCGTAAAAACGCTTCTGTTGTGAAAGTGTCAGACGTCCGGAGGGTTCCGAACATCCGTAGAAATGCTTCTGTTGTGTAACGTCGGACGTCCGGAAGTGACCGGACGTCCGGGCAGTCAGGAAGGACCGGACGTCCGTAGAACACCGGACGTCCGAAGGCAAGGTATAGAGATAGTAGCTTTTGAGCAAGTTTTTCACTAGATCCATCGATCCCCTCTTAATAGTGCGGGATCCCTATACTCAAGAACAAACCATAAATGAAGTCAACATCTTGTATCTCCATTCTTGAGTTATATGCTTTTTGTCCCTAGTCATGATCCATGCACACGGTCTTTGGAACATAATCCTGAGATATACTTGATAAACATGATTAGTCCCGAGCATATGTGTTGTCATCAACATCAAAATATGATTAAGGGCATGATTTCACTTTCAATGGTAGCGGGAAGGCTATGGTGGTGCTATGCGGAAGTGGTGGTGCTATGCAGAAGTGGGAATGGGCACCGGATCAAAATTTGACGAAAGTTGGGAGGAAAAGAAGCAGTGGATGGAAGTGATGCTGTTAGGGGCCGGATGTCTGGGCTGGATGGCCGGATGTTCGGGCTATCGGGCCGGATGTCCGGGCTGTGGATCCGTGGACGAACTTGATGAACTCCGCGTGGAGAGGTCAAATCCGGGGCAAAATTCAGAAGATTTTGTGGATGGAAATTGGGGAAAAGATGGTGGAAAGCTAGATCTACCTGCAACACACGAAATCCACAGATCAAATCCAACAAAACTTCATCACACCAGCAAATCACAAAAAAATTGGGGCTATTTTTGTGGGGCAATTTTCGAGTTAGGGACAAAATCAACAAACCTAGGCTAGAAAACAAAGAGGGTGCTCCGAAATCGTGATCAACGTGGCTCATGATACCAAGATGATGTAGGGTGGAACCCTATACGGCCGATCTTTCACGAAAGGAGTGGATCCCAACTAATAACACGAAGAACACGAGAGGAAACACAAGGGAAAACACAAGCGAATCACTAAACCCAACAAGATATAGTCACACATATGCTAGATCCTCGAAACACGAGAAGAGATACAAGATCCACGATCAACAAAGGACAATACAAAGGTAACCGGTTCTTCTCCTAGAGGAGGTCTTGATGGGACCACCCAAGAGGGGGTCTTGAATCCAAGGGGGATCTTCTCCGTAGAGGGGCCCGCGGTCTCTCTCGTGGAGTAAATCCGTATGGATGAGCAAAGCTCTATCTCACATATGAGCTAAACCAATGCTAACCCTAGAAGGAGGGAGGAGGAGGAGTATATATAGTCTAGGTAGGCGAAGGAGTACATGGGCCTCGGCCCTTTACTGTGCGCAGATAGACAAGGCCGGATTTCCGGGCGTCGGGCCGGATGTCTGGGCCTTCGGGAGGAGCCAGATGTCTGGGGCTGGGGCCGGATGTCCGGGCTGATGGGAGCTTTTCTTCTGTTCTCTGGATGGAGCTTGTCCGGATATCCGGGTGTTGGGTCCGGATTTCCGGGCTAGGGCCGGATGTCCGGGGCCTGTAGGTGCTTGGCAGCTGGGATGCTGTTGTAGTGGGTGCCTCCAGCGGCCGGATGTCCGGGCCTGGGGCCGGATGTCCGGGTCTTGGAGCCGCCTTCTTCTCCTTCCGGCGTTCCTCTTCATCCGTGGACTTGGCGGCTTGTCCGTCTTCACGAGCATCTTCGGGAGGGTCCTCTTGACACCTAATCATGCACAACATCTCGGACTTAGGTAGTAGCCATGTCTCGAGTGGATCATATGTGATATCACTAAGGAAGGAAGTCACCTCGTTTTCGAGAGCTCTAGCTCATGCTCGTGTCATAGGTCCTCTTGCCTCTTGATGAGACGATGGTAGGTCCATGGGGATGACCATAGGATGCTCCGCATCACTAACTGCCCAACTCTTTGAGTTTTTCCTATTTTTTGGTATGGTTTTAAATGTAGTTGGATAGTAAGGTTTTGCAACTATAGTGTTTTGAATCAAATAATAAATGGGTATTTGATTCATTCATATTATGCAAAGGGAATCAATTTTATCTTAGAATTTCTAAACGAGCATTACAATTTGTGAAGCAAACTTGCCAAAAAGAAATGGCCATCCTATAAATTATGATTAAAGCTATTAGAAGTCTTTAAATAGCTTAGAGTTAGTAGTTGTTTTGCTCCTTCATGCCCACTCTGTAAATTATGTTATCTCAACATTCTTTATTGTATCTATTACTACCTTAACTTATTCTTGGAATTCTTAGTCTAAAAATCATAGCTTCATCGCAGAAAGGCTGAAAGGCTTACCAATTCTCAAGTAGTGTAATTATTAACCAAATTATGTGTCACATTCTTTTATCATCTTTAAAGCTTCCAAGCTCCCTCAAAATAGGTGAGCGCTCCAACGGTCCTTCTAGAGGTGGACCCTGTTAGTCAGTGTCATGTCGCATAGCTCACAACTGCCTCTCCAACATGGTAAGGGGTTCCTGCTTCTTCCCCGAATTTCTCCTACTCTGAAAACTAGATCTCCGCCTTCCATGTCTCTACAGCGCCAATGCCGGTTTCTGCCTACTCTTTCGCCCTTGCCCACGCTGGCCATCCCTAACGCTCCTAGACGAACAGTTCGCCATCAACATCGCATGGGAATGACCTGCATATCACCTCCAACGATGGCAACAATCTCCTGCGACTCAAACCTCGCATCCTACAGTAGCCTCAGGACATCTCCTGCTTCTCTCTTTTCTGTTTTTCTTTTTGCTCTTTGCCACCGGCGGCCCCTCAAGTCTTGATTTTTGCCATTACAAGCACACAGGTGTACAACCAGCTTTATGATCTTCATGTGCTTCCTTTGGCAGTCCTGCACATTGCCTTTCACTTTAGCTCATTAGAATGATACTACCTCTGTAACTAAATATAAGTATTTTATGCAGTTTTAATTAAACTGCAAAGATGTCTTATATTTAGTTACACAGAGGTAGTACTTCCATAGTTTCATGCTAAAGGATCCACGGCATCATATGGTATATAAGTAGTACATGATTATATGCTTCTGTGTTGTTTGGTTCAATTTTTCCCTGTGGAATTGTGATTGTAAGGGAAGGACAACGGGTATGGTACCCTCATCGTAACAATACCGAGCAAAAAAAAGGCCATACACATTGCATAATTTAATAATTTTTTCAGAAATGTTGCAAATAGAATAATAACTGAATTTGTGGAGGTGCTGTAGGTGTAATACATATTAGTGAGGTGCCTCATATTTCATTGGATTGGAGGAAGGAGTACATAGTTTTATTTTTACATAAACTGGTGCAATTGGTTATCACTTCAGTTTTGGCTCCTATTAGATGACCTTTTTTTCCTTTCTTTTTGTGAGGAAAATCGATTGTCATAATCTAAACCTATACTTAAGTTCTTGCATCGCCTAATACCACATGACTTCAATCATTCTGGCAAGGAGTTGAAAATCACTACCTATTACTCCCTCGTTCCATATTACTTGTCACTGATTTAGTACAAAGTTGTACTAAATCAGCGACGAGTAATATGGAATGGAGGGAGTACGTGGTTGATACTTTCTTATGTCTTTTCTGAATTCGTATGGTTATGATGATTCTTGTGAAAACAATGCTACTAGGACGAGCCCATGCATATAAGAATAAGGAAAAAAAAGATGCAAGTATCAGAAAGATATCAGACCGATAATTAATGCCGACTATATATGTATATGTGCTTTGTTTCTTTCAATGCACATTCCATGGTGTAAACCTTAAAGATTAATGTTCTATTGCACCAGAACTATTACAGCCTGCACCTACATGAGAGTTTTAGAATTCTTATCAGAATGAACTGTTGGAGCTATTATCGTCATTTTTTATCTATAAATGTTATATTGGGTATTGAATCTTCTTTACAGGAAGCAACAACTGGCCTACGAGATCGTGGATTCAAGAAGAGAAAGAAGGACTACTGAACCATAGTGAAATATTCTTTTGGAAAAATGGGTTGCTAGGAAATAGTGAAGATATTGTTCCCTAGAAATTTTGGTGATTTTTTGGATATAAAATACAAGGGACCCATATTTCATATAGAAACTACTATTAGCTTATGAATTGTACCATGTGTGACATTAAGTTTGTTTTATATATTCTTTTGCTTGGTGAGTAAATATAATGTGTGTGCTCCTTGATTTTTTTTCAGTTCATGTAGCTTGGTTCTTAGAAAAACCTCAAAAGGTTAACATCTTCTCTTTAATGGGAGAAGGTTTTTTGTTGTAAGTTTTCATGTTACGGTTACATATTTAAACCTCTCGGAAAATTATAGGGTAGACACATAGTACCTCAGATGGTGAAACATATCATTGATGAATATAGGGCTGATTCTCGGCGCAGCAAAACGCGCGTCACCTTCTAGTCTGCTTCTAAACCGCAACTCGCCGACGTACGATCCGTCCCGTGTTGTGACCGCCTCCTGCACATTTCGTTGTTGTTCTTTCTCCTCTAGATAAGTCTCTCACCTTCATAACTTATTAAAATAAATTCGAGACGCGTAGTCGATCATCTGAGGAAAAAGGAATCACACGAGCACGACACCGAGATTTGTTAACGAGATTCATCGATATGGCTACATCCCCGGGGCCTGACTATGGGTGTTCCTCCCCATGACACCACTATAATACCGTACCCGGCCGCCCGGGCACCGGTACACGACGCCGCCTCTTCCTGCGTGCCTGTGCTATTATGTTGTCATAGGTTACACAGTGTATCTACCCTCTCAATATATAAAAGACCTAGGTCCAGATACGAACCGGGACCAAAGGGCCTCGCTCCTGGCGCTCTAGATGACTCCATATCATGTCTACACATCGTACGAGTCCAAGTCCAATTGTAACCTATCTTATACAATAATATTCAATACAACTCTAGCAGATGATGGTTGGACACATCACTTAACGCGCTCTCAGCTCACAAAAATGACCCTTACGATGCTCCAACAAGGATATCCTTTAATCAGCTGCTCTCATAAAATGACTTATACTCGTATTGCTCTATCCATCCTTTGGTGTCCACTGGTTCTGGTCCCTCCATGCATCTCTATCCATCCAACTTTTCTCCTCCTCGTCGTCATCACCTCGTTTTCATTCACGTAACAAAATCGCCCCAGGCGTCTAGCAGCCACGTTGCGTTTCTCTTCCGTCGTTCACACGACCACTTCTCCACAGTCACACCACACGCGTGCATATGTGGTAGCCACGCAGTGTTATTGTTCTCTCCACCACTCACTCCTTTGTCGACTCCCTCACGCTCGACCCTCAAAAAAAAAAAAAAAAAAAAAGACTCCCTCACGCTCTAACTCGCTGGAGGTGGAGTAGTATAAAATGGCGCTAACGTTGCAACTCGTTGGTGCACCCGCAATGGATCAGGCCGGCTCCTACTCCACCTCCACCACGCCCCTGTTGCTCCTCCTCGGCTCCCTCACGCTCGCGGTCTCGCTGTTCGTGCTGATTGGTCGCAGCAGCCATGGACGCGGGAAGGCGGGGCTCCCGCCCGGCCCGCCCGCGCTCCTCTTCCTCGCCAAGTTCGTCGCGCTCCGGCGGTCCATATTCGACCTGGGCCCGCTGCTCGTCGACCTCCACGCGCGTCACGGCCCCGTCATCTCCGTGCGCCTCTTCCGCACGCTCGTCTTCGTCGCCGACCGCAAGCTGGCCCACCGCGCGCTCGTCCAGGGCGGCGCCACCTTCGCCGACAGGCCGCCGCCGGTCGACCCCACCCGCATGTTCACGTCCGGGGGACGTGACATCAGCTCCTCCTCCTACGGCCCCTACTGGCGCCTCCTCCGCCGGAACCTCGCCGGGGAGGCGCTCAGCCCGGCCCGTGTTGGTCTCTTCGCGCCGGCGAGGAGGTGGGCGTGCGACGGCCTCGTCTCCAGCCTCCTCAGCGAGCAGCAATCCGCCGTGACGCTCAGGCCGCTCCTTCGCCGCGCCATGTTCGAGCTGCTCCTGTACATGTGCTTCGGCGCACGTCTCGGACGGGAAGCGCTCGACGAGGTGGAGGAGCTGCAGCACCAGGCGCTACTCTCGGTCACCACATTCCCGGTCTTCGCCTTCTTCCCGGCGGTCACTAAGAGGCTCTTCGGCAGACGCTGGGCGGCGTGCCTCGCTGTGCGCAGGAGGCAGGACGAGGTATTCGTCCCGCTCATCCACGCGAAGCGTGGCGACGGTGACCCGCCGTGCTACGCCGACTCCCTCCTCGCCGTCCGGGTGGCCGACGAGGGCGGCCGCCAGCTCACTGACGCCGAGATGGTCGCCCTCTGCTCCGAGTTCATGAACGGTGGGACAGATACCACGGTGACCTTGCTGGAGTGGATCATGGCCGAGCTCGTGCAACACCCCGACGTCCAGGCCAAGGTCTACGAGGAGGCGAAAGCCAATCCAGAGCTCAACAACCTGCAGGCAATGCCGTACCTGAAGGCCGTCGTGCTCGAGGGCCTTCGGCTGCACCCGCCAGGCCACTTCGTCCTCCCGCACGGCGTGCAGAGCGGCGACGCGGAGATCGCGGCCTACGCGGTGCCCAAGGGAGCGGAGGTCAACTTCCTGGTAGCCGAGATTGGCCGCGACGAGACTGTGTGGACGGCGGCGCGGGAGTTCCGGCCGGAGAGGTTCCTGGAGGGCGGCGAGGGGCACGGAGTGGACATCACGGGGAGCAGGGAGATCAAGATGATGCCTTTCGGCGCAGGCCGCAGGATGTGCCCGGGGTACACGCTGGGCATGCACCACGCCGAGTACTTCGTGGCGAGAATGGTGAGGGAGCTGGAGTGGCGGCCGGCAGCTGAGGGGGTGAAGGTGGACATGGCGGAGACGCTCGATTTCACCACCGTGATGAAGCACCCGCTCCGTTCGCTCATCGTCTCCAGAAGCTAACCATTTCCCACGCAAAATGCAACCTCTCGACATATGAGTCGAAGAATACGTCGACGCAACTTATTTATTGCGTTTAAAAGTATTTGAGTTCTAATTTGTACTCCTACATACTAAATTAAACATATTAAGGTTTGATCATGTCTATAAAAGATACATCAACATTTGCGGCAATGGATTTTTTTTAATATTAATACAGTACAGATACAAGCGCTCGTATATAACGTGCATACAATCATCCATATGAACACGGGAACACATGCACGTTTAAGAGACTGAGCCGGCGTATCCCTACGAATACACAGACAGAAAAAACTTGATCAGGTGTCCGTCCAACGTCGTTTTTTTTTCCTTATAGACTACGAATTTTGATCCAATAATGCGTTTAGCGTCTCGAGTCTTCTATCAACTAAATTAAGAGTATGTAGACTACGAATTTTGATCCAATGATGTGTTTAGCGTCTCGAGTCTTTTATTAACTAAGAGCATCTCGAACAGCCGCGCTATAGCGCCGCGCGCAAAAAACCTTTTAGCGTGCGCGCTGCGGCTGGTTTTGCGCGCCCGCCTGCGCTGGCTCCAGCAGCCGCGCCATGATGCAGCGCGCGCGCCGTTCCAGCAGAGCGCAAAAATACAGCGCGCGCGACTCGCCGGGCATTTTGCGTATATGGATATTTTGGACAAAAATGAACATGTAAAATTTGACACAAACAAGTTGATGAATAAAATTTCATGTCCACAAGTTCATCAAAATCATGCCCACAAGTTCATTCAACCAAGTTCAAATGCAAACTAAAAGTTCAAGACATGAAAGACACATCAAGCTTCATCTTCATCTTCCTCTTCTTCGTCTTCGTCCTCATCTTCCGAAGACGACTCTTCCGCCTCCAAAGATGAACCTTCCTCCCTATCCTCATCACGCGTCGCATCACGCACCGCATCATGTGAAGCTCCGACGGTGTTGGCAAGATCTTCAACGGCATCTTCATGGGAATGTGTGTGAGAAGCCATGGCGGCCGGAGGTGCACCCATGGCGGCCGGAGGTGCACCCATGCCTCCCATGAGAGAAGCAAAACTCATGCCTCCCATGGCGGCCATAGCGTCGGAGGGTGCTCCAAAGCCACCCATGCCTCCCATGGCGGCCGGAGGTGCACCCATGCCTCCCATGGCGGCCATAGCGTCGGAGGGTGCTCCAAAGCCACCCATGCCTCCCATGGCGGCCGGAGGTGCACCCATGCCTCCCATGCCTCCAAAGCCACCAATGCCTCCCATGGCGCCGAGGCCACCGCCTCCCATGGCGCCGAGGCCACCCATGCCTCCCATGGCGCCGAGGCCACCGCCTCCCATGGCGCCGAAGCCACCCATGCCTCCCATGGCGCCGAGGCCATCGCCACCCATTGCACGAACCAAGGCTCTTTTTCGGATCAAGACTTCTTGTTGGGCAAGATTGACATACTCCTTTTGCGCCGCATTGAGGTTAGATGTGTCCATGAAGAACAAGTGCTTCTCCCATTCCAACAACTTAGCTCGCTCCTCGTTGCTCACTTTCCTCTCCTCCAAAGTCACCTTTCTCTCCTCGGCCGCCACCCTTCTCTCCTCGGCCGCCAACCTCCTCTCCTCGGCCACGGCATCTTGGTTCCTTGCCATTTTCCTCACCTCATTCGCTTCGACCCTTGCCTTCACAATAGCTTCCATAGCATTTTTGAGCTCATCATCTCCTTTCTTCTTCTTCTTTTCGGTTTTGTCTTTCTTGCACCCATCCGGTCGTTTTGGCTTCGAGTATGAAACCGAGTTGGGTGTGGGGCTTCTCTTGCCGTCATCACTTGATGCATCATCCTCCTCCTCATCATCATTCATCTCAATTGCTCGCTTCCGTTTGTTGCTCAAATGCAAATCCTCCAAACCATCACGCTTCTTCCATTTCTCATCATCCTTTAACACTTCATAGCAATGAGGCAAGGTAAAGATCCTGCCTTTCTTGATCTTCCCCTTCTTGGTTGTCCTTGTCTCTTCTTTGAACAAGTTTTGTGCAATGTTGTACTACAAGAAAAACAAAACAAGTTAGCACTTCGGTCACCAAAAACAAGTATGATGAACATATATGAGATGCCACTTACTCGATCATCCTCATTTGTGCCACTTGGGTTAATCTTGTCCACCGACTTTTGCGCGGCCGCCCACTTTTGACAATCCGAGTTGATTGTCGACCATCGGGACCGAAGTGATCTCTCGGAGCGGTAAATTCCACTCTTGTTGTGAGCATTAAAGTGTTCTGTCATTCGCCCCCAATACGCGTCTCTACTTTGATCACCTCCAATGGATGGATCCTTCGACACATGCAAATAAGTGTAGCATAGTAACTTGTCATCGGTGGTGGAGTAATTGCCCGCTCTTCCTCTCGGCGCCTCGACAATTCCCTCACCCTCCTCGTCCACCTCAAACTCATGGTCTTCGAAATGGATGTCATTGGTTTGAGACCAATGCGATTTGTTGGACCCAACACCCATAGTGGACATGTATGCATCATCGTTGAGACTACAATTTTTTTTGAACAATGCAAATAAGCTATCTATATGTAAAATGATGATGCATTGAACAAATAAGAAGAAAAAAATACTTGGAAATTTTTTCACCTTGGGGGCATTTCGTCGAACACGTGGTGCGCGTCGGCGGCCGGCTCAACGAGTGAGCTCGCCGGCGCTTCGGTAGCCGCCGCGGCCGTCGAACGCCCTGCAAGCTTTTTCCCCCTCGCCATGCCGGAGCCGTCCGCCGCCTTGTTCTTCTTCGCGGATGTTTTGCCCTTCTTCGCCCGCGCCGCATTGGGTACCTTCTTCGACGGTGCGGCGGCGGCACGGGATGGCGCCGGCGCGACGCCACCCGGCGCCGGCGCCGTAGTCATCCGCAGCGGCAAGAAGAGGCTGCGCGCGAGGCCGACGCTCGGCGGAGATCCGGCGGTGGCGACGCCAGCGCTCACCGCGCTAGGTTTCCGGCGGCGGCGGCGGCGGCGGCGGCGGCGGGGGGGGGGGGGGTCGCGAATGTACAGCGGGGTGAGCGGGGCACCGGTGTGCCCGTCCATGGCGGGGGGCAGGGCGCCGGCGCCGGCGCGCGCGGGGCGTAGGACGAGGAGAGGGAGAGAGTGCGGGCGCGAGCGCTCGAGTGTGCCGCGCGCTGTAGCTGGCGCTCCAAATACACCGCATGGATAAGTGTTTTTGACCACGCGCCCAACCCGTTATCGCGCGCGTGCCGTTTTTGCGCGCCCGCTGGAGCGAGCCGCCGCGTTGCGCGCGCGCTAAAAAGGCCTATTTTGCGGCGCGACGCTAGTTTAGCGCGGCTGCTGGAGATGCTCTAAAGGACTGATCGCTAGTGGTTTTTCTGGTTTTTGGCTACACAATATGAAAAGAAAAATAAAAGTGCTAGAAAGGGGACTTGAACCCAGGCCTATTCATTAGACTTTGAGCCCAATAACCAACTAAGCCACCTTTAGTTGTTGTCTATTGTATATAAATAAGGTTATTTGAACCTTTCTTTTTTTCTGTCATATCAGGGATAATAAATTCTTTTGCTTGGTAACTTTGACATAACCAGCGTGATAACTATGACTTAAGCAACATGATAACTATACTATGATAAGCCTGATAACTATAATATGAGAAGGTTAATGACTATACCATGAAAAGCAAGATAACTTTAGCATGGGGGAGTGGTAACTTCAGAAACGTTTTCACATGGGTAAAAAGTTATCATTTTGTTGTATGTAAGTTATCGGGTGTCTGGTGCGTAAATTACCATGCTATTTGCACTAAGTTATCAGGGCATATTTCTAGAACTTTTCGCCCATGGTGAAAAGTTATCAATGTGTTTATATGTAAGTTATCAGGTTAATTGTACATAAGTTATCATCTTATATGTAAGTCAACACCTTCCTTCCAGGTCGAAAAATTATCACACTTTGACTGAGTAAGTTATCAGCTCTGATGTGCGTATGTTATGATGTTATTTGCATGGAAGTTATCGAGGTATGTTTTTCAACAACATTTTTCTTGGGTCAAAAAGTTACCGCAATGTTTGTGTGTGGATAGTTACCAGCCCCGTTATGTGTGTATTACCGTGCAGGGTATTTTTCAACAAACTTTTCTCTAGGGTAAAGGTTCTCGCGGTGTTTCTACACAAGTTATCAGGTCGGCAATGTGTATATTAGCATGTTATTTATACAAAATTACCGGGATATGTTTTCAACAACTTTTTCCCCTTCGAATCGAAAGTTATCACGGTTTTTGTACGTAAGTTATCAGCTTCGTGTGCGCAAATAATCATGTTGTTACACATAAGTTATCGGTGCAATTTTTTCAACAACCCCCCTCTATTTCTGGGCCAAAAGTTACCAAGGCGTTTGTACACAGGTTGTCAGCTCCCTTGTGTGTAAACCACCAGGGTTTTCCTTTCAACAATTTCCAGTGCTCACCCCTCCCCCCAACGACATGGTTTGGAAATTAGCTACTCATGCTAGTAATATGTTTTAGTTTTTCTTGCATTCAGAAGGATAGTATTCATACAAAATGTACACATAAGCTACCTAGTTGGCTAGAAATTCAGGTTCGAATATTCTGCACCATTCACACACGTGAGATCTTTTTAGCTTTTTTGGCCGGAGATCAAAAGTACAAAAGAGAAATCAAACGAAATTTAATCAAAAAATCAAGATAGCCCAGGTGGTTATTGGGTTGTGAATTTAGCTATAGGTGGAAGGTTCGAATCCTGGCTTCCCCACTTTTTTTTTTTGAGAAATTGAATAGAAAAAAAAGGAAACATATGCGTGGACTGAGAAATTAGTGGTCGGAAAAAAGGAAACGGCTGAGAAAAAAGGAAACTGAGAAATTGAATAGAAAAAGGAAAATAATTAAATGCGCACACTCATTAGTTGCCGAAAAAAAAGAAAACGGCCGAAGAAAAAAGGAAACTGCCGCCAGCGACGTGCGTAGCAGCGGGCGCTAGATGCGCATCCAACGGCGGTCGCGTCATTCGGATCTGTTACAAACCAACAGTCGGCAGAATTTTAGCTTTACCGATCTTTTTTTTTGAGCATTAAAACTTTATTCATCAAATAAGAGCAAGATCATTTACATAAGAATGCAGAATAAAGCCCGGGACAATGTCCCAAGTTTCAGACTTGCTAAGACTAAAGCTATGCTTTGCTAAGCCATCCGCTACCATATTCGCTTCTCTGCTGCAATGAGTAAAATTGATGCTTTTAAATTCCATGGCCATAAGAGAGCATTCTACTACTATTGGAACATCAGTTCCCATGTATGCGTTTGGGTCAGATATAGCCTCCAAAGCAGTCGTACAGTCAGACTCCAAAATAAGCTTAGTGCATCCAAGATTCACTGCAAGGATCAGACCACACCTGATAGCTAACAATTCCGCAGAGCTTGCACTAGACACATGCGGTATTGCACAAGTAGTTGCAGCCAAGAAATTGCCTCGATCATCACGAGCAATAGCGCCGCAGGCTCCTGAAAAATTGTCCGCATGGAATGACGCATCGACGTTAACTTTTACCGCTCCCTCCAGTGGCTTCTTCCACTGATGACTGATCGTACGTACCGGCTGATTTGGTGTGTAGGCTCGTACGAAGTTGGTGGCTAAAACTCGGATAGATATTGATGTTTGTTCCGGTGTCTGGACTGACTCCCCATTAGTTACTTGGCGCCTCTGCCACCAGATAAACCACATCGCAACCAAGATGAGTTCAGCCATTGGCAACTCATGAATCATGGTACGCATGCGGACCAGAATTTCCAAAGTTATAGAACCAGATCGATCTTGCCGCACGGCTTTTATAATATCATTCTGCAATCCTAACTCAGACCAAACATCAGATGCCCGTGCGCATGTAAAAAGGCAATGTTGTATGTCCTCTAATCCGATCTTGCAAAGCGGACATTGCGGAACCAAGGGTATATGCCTACCTGCCAGAACACCGAGGCACGACAAGATCCCCTTTAGGACTTTCCAACCAAAATGTTTTATTTTCCCCGGGAGCCGCAGTTGCCACAGATCTTTCCAAACCATATTAAGGTTAGCGGTACCTGGGTTATTCGAGTTTGAGTAATGACGTCCAAACTGATGATCAAACTCCACCTGATATGCCGAGCGGACAGAGAAGGTTCCGGACCTCGTAAAGTGCCAGGCTAAAAAATCTTCAACTGCCTCAACATGTAGGAAAATCTGTAATATTCTATCTACATCAACCGGTGAAAACACACTACGCAACAATGCCTCATCCCACTGTCCAGTATGGGGATCAATAATCTCTGCCACCTTTGTTAACATAATTCCTCCTCTAGGGGTAATAACTTTTCTCGACTCACTAGATGGAATCCATGGATCTTCCCAAATATTGATGTGTGAGCCAGATCCAATTCGCCATATGCAGCCCCTTTTGAAAGTCTGAACCCCGGCTAAAATGCTTTGCCATGTAAATGAAGACCCTTTCTTCGGTCCCGCTTTTAGGATGTCCCCGTTAGGGTAGTATTTTGCACTCAAAACTCGTGCACACAAAGAGTCCAGATTTTGAAGAAGTCGCCAACACTGCTTTGCTAACATAGCAAGATTAAAGCTGTGAAGGTCTCTAAAGCCCAATCCACCTTTCTTCTTTGTGACACACATTTTCCATCACGCAAACCAATGCATTTCCCTCTTTTCCTGTCCATCTCCCCACCAGACACCCGATATTTCATCGGTGATTGATTTACATATACCTTTAGGCAACTTAAAAACTGACATAGCGTAAGACGGAATTGCCTTTGCTACAGATTTCAAAAGAATTTCTTTACCTTGAATTGATAGAAACTTTTCTTTCCATCCCTTCAATCTCTGACAAATTCTATCAACTAGATGCTGGAAACAATCGCTCCGGTCCACACCAACCATAGTTGGCAGACCAAGGTACTTATCTGACAAAGCTTCAGTTAAAATATCCAGTATACCACAAACACTCTCCCTGGTATTAACTCTAGTATTCGGGCTGAAGAAAATACTTGATTTTGGGGTACTCACTCTCTGTCCTGAACTAGTACAATAAGTATCAAGAATCCTCTTCAAAGTGTGAGCATTCTGGTCAGTTGCTCTCATCAAAATCAAGGAGTCATCGGCAAACAAAAGATGAGAAATAGAGGGTGCGTTTCTGGATACTTTTATACCTTCAATCCCACCAATGTCTTCCTCATGAGCCAGCATACTTGAGAACCCTTCAGAACAAATCAAAAACAGGTAGGGGGATAAAGGATCTCCCTGTCTCAATCCTCTAGTTGGAGTAAATTCTTCCGTTTCTGTATCATTGAATCTGATTCTATAGCTCACAGAGGAAACACGCTCCATAATTAATTCAACCCATTGTGCATGAAATCCCAGCTTTTCCATCATCCGCCTTAGAAAGCCCCACTCTACTCTGTCATAGGCTTTCATCATATCCAATTTTACAGCACAAACACCATTAGAGCCATGTGACTTTTTCTTAATTGTATGGAAACACTCATACGCTACCAGCACATTATCTGTAATTAGCCTGCCTGGCACAAAGGCACTCTGGGTAGGAGATATTACCTCTGGTAGGATTTTCTTAAGCCTGTTGGCCAACATTTTAGAAATTATCTTATAAACGACATTACACAAGCTAATAGGTCTGAATTGAGTTATTACCTCAGGGCTATCCACCTTAGGGATTAGCACAACATTTGTGGAATTCCATCCATCTGGTATCTTTTTATGACTGATCGCATCAAGCACTTCTCTAGTCAGCTCATCTCCCAAAATATGCCAAAAGCGCTTGAAAAAAATAGCATGAAGACCATCCGGGCCAGGGGCCTTCATATCACCTATCTGAAAGAGAGCTTTCTTTACTTCTTCCGATGTATAGGGTGCAATCACTAGCCTGTTCATCTGTGCTGTAACCACTGGTTTGACAGTAGCCATAAGATCATCATCAATAAAACCTGCATCTGAAGTGTAAAGACTCTGGAAGTAATAAAAAATGAGGGGTCTGAGGTTATCATTGCCCTCCACCCATCCATTATTATTATCTTTCAACTTCTTAATTAAGTTGCGACGCCTACGAGCTGAAGCAAAATGATTAAAATACTTCGCATTACAGTCACCCCGGCGCAACCAATTCACACGTCCTCGCTGGGCCCAGTAAATCTCCTCCTGCGCGAGAAGGTTCTCAATAATAACCGTGAGCTCCTGTTGTTTCGCCCTGATTTCAGACGTCTATGGCGCGCGCATTAGTTCTTCTAACTCTTTCTGAGCCGACTTCAGACGATTACGCGGCCCCTTCAAAACCTTTCGATCCCACATATGAAGATCTCTGTGTACTGCCGCAAGTTTCTCGCTAGCTGTTGGGCATAGACCCCGAACTACTGCTTTCTGCCAAGCTGTTTTCACAACCTCCTCTACAGCCTCTTCTGCCAACCATCGCGCCTCAAACTTCCGGCCATCTCGAGTTCGCGGTGCAGCTACCCCTGCCAAGTAATCTGTATCCAGACAAATTGGCCGGTGATCAGACTTGCCCATATCAAGGTTAGACAGCCCACACAATGGGTGTAGTTTCATCCATTCAGCGTTCGAAACAGCCCGGTCCAGCCGTTCCCTCAATCCTCCTCTAAAGAACGTGAATTTGTCACCATGGTAGCCAATATCTTCTAGTGAGCAATCTGAGAGTGCATCCTGGAATGCCTGAAGCCGAACTTGTTGTCGTGGTGCTCCTCCTTCCTTTTCAGACGAGAATAAGATCTCGTTAAAATCACCAATCGCAACCCATGGAAGTCTAGACTGAGCATGCAAATCACGAAGGAGTTGATACGTTCTCTCCTTATTATCCCAGTTTGGCTCTCCGTACATACAACATAACCTCCACTCTTTCCCATCTAGTTCCTCCACCGCCACATCAATGCAACTAAAGGTAGTAGTCCGGGAGTAGATCCTAACCTCCTTCTTCCAGACTAGTAACAATCCACCCTTTCTGCCATCAAGACTTGGTGCCACAATTTTATAATCCATCCCCATCTTCCTCATCAGAACCTCTGCCTTATCCTCGTCCAGGTGCGTCTCGGACAGAAAAAACGCATCTGGATTATGTTGCCTCTGGATGGCCAGAAGCGAGCGAACTGTCGGGGCACCGAGGAGACCCCGACAGTTCCAACTTATGAGTTTCATTGTTCCCGGCGACCCTCCCCGGAGGAGGACGCCGATATATCATTTGTTACTTCTGAAGATCCCGTCTTCAGCCTTTTATTGTCATGAATTCTCTGGCCGATATTGCAAACTGCCGTTCCCATTCGAATCACCGATCCAATCACGTCAACATGACCTTCATCCTTATGTATACAGCAGGGGTCTCTCACCCACACACAAAGACAACGAGGATCGGAGTTGGACTCCATCCAGACAGGAGACACGAGGAAGATCGGCCTCTCCAGGAACGCCCTAGCCGCCGCGACTAGACGTCAGACTTCCACAACACGTGAAACGCACCTCAAACGATCAACATGGGGAGAAGAATACGTGGAGCAGACGCGTCGACAGAGGTGGATGCCGGCGCCGGACCGGCGCCGGCGGCAGCAAGGACGTTAACCCTAGGCGGCGCTTGGGGTTATATATGCCCAGTTTGTTTTTTTAGCTTTACCGATCAACTAAATTAAGAGTAATGTTTTTGGTGTAGAAAAACCGTACAAAAATATTAGAGGACGGACCGTACAAAAAGTCGACCACGCTGGGACCCAGAATCTCCCGCTCCGGAGGCGAGCGCCTTATCCATTAGGCCACGCGGTCATTGTTGAGTGTGCTCAGCTTTGGTTTTGTAAAATAGAAAGTAAATCGTACGTATCAAACACTAAACAAGAATGGTCCGTATGTAGATACGTAGATGATTCAGCCAACGTAAACAGCAGGAGATTGTACAAACTCTTGTTACAGATTTAGATGCGCCTTATCCATCAGGCCACGCGGTCATTTTTGAGTGTACGCAGCTTTGGTTCTTTAAAACAGGAGTGAACTGTACGTATCAAACACTAAACAAGAATGGTCCATATGTAGATACATAAATGATTCAGCCAAGGTAAACAGCAGAGACTCTACAAACTCTATTTACAGATTTAAATGCACCTACCGATGTGATATAACAAGAATTTGTTTTTATTAGACATTGAGAGGGATATTCTTTTAACCCTCTTTTTTTTTATGGTGTAATGATTTTATTCATCAAAAAGGATAGCAAAATCACTTGCGAGATGAAAGAACTCTTCGAAGTAAGAGCTTCCTTCGCTAAGAAGTGTGCAACTCAATTGACCTCACAATTGCATGTGATGAGCTTTTTTTTCTCGAATATACACAAATGTGAGTACTATATTATAAAGAAGAGAGTGGGGTAAAGAGCCCCTTCATGTTAGTGTTACAGGTTACATATATACATGAACACCAACAGCACCATCCACCCTCGCTATCTAGTGCTAACTACTCATTGTAGCCCACCCTTCCACATCAGCGAAGAATCTTTCTGTGTCTCCCTTTAGTAGTCCCGCTAGCTTTTATACACGGCCCTCTCTTGCGACGGTGAGGATAACTTGATTCTTGGATGGCGTGGCTCCGTCGATCCGTCGAAGATGATAGAGTTGCAGCGCTTCCACAGTTGCCACATAACTAGGATAATGATCGCGTTAGCATCTCTCTTAGCTTGCCCTCGGCCTCCCTTGTCTTGGCACCACACGGGGAGGCTGACCTCCGTCGTCGGCATCCACTCCGGCTTGCCCACAGAGTGACAGATCGCCGTCCACACCTCACGGCAAAAACACAATGTAGTAAGATATGGTTGATGCTCTCTTCCTCTTGGTTGCATAATGTGCATCTTTCTTGATGATCAAGTCCTCTTCTTGCCAACCGGTCAGACGTCCAACATCTATTTTGCATGGCAAGACATGTAAAGAAGCGACATTGTGTTGGCGCTTTGGACTTCCAAGTAAAGTCGGCCGTTGGGATGGTTTGCCTGCCCCAGAACTTGGCGGCGTAGGCCGTCCTCGTAGAGTAGCAGTCGTTCGCTTCCCAGGACCAGGTGATGTTATCTTGCCGTGTTGGGTCGAGCTCCCCTCTGTCTATTGCAGTCCACAGTGACATATACTCGCGTAGCATCGTTGTTGTTACCTCCGGGCCAACTTGAGTAGCCCATCTAGCATCCTGCAGCGCCTAGGAGACAGTGCATGTGGCTCTCACACCTTTCCTGACACGGTCATAAGTAGTCGGTGCAAGCTCTGCAATCCTGTTGCCGTCGAGCCATCTATCTTCCCAGAAGAGTGTTGTTCGTCCGTCGCCTATCGTCCAGTGAGCTGCCACGTTGAAAATTTGTTTGGATGCTTCTGGCACTGGGATTTGGAATTCAGCCCATGGGCGTGAGTTATCTAATCTTTGCAACCAAGGCCACCTTGCCTCCATGGCAGTATTCAACCACTTCAAGTTTGGAAGTCCGAGTCCACCCGCCCATTTGGGAGAGCACAAGGCCTCCCATGTGACGGCACAATGGCCGCCGGTCGGGCTTGCCTCCATGCACCACAAGAAACTGTGGCAGATTTTGTTCATTGATGTGATTGTCTTCCGCAGGAGGTCCAACGCCATCATCGCGTGCAATGGGATCACACAAAGCACGGATTGGACTAGCAGCATTCTTCCACTCTTTGGCATCTTGGCCGCCTTCCACTTACGTAGAACTGCCATGAGCTAGTCCACTAGGTTGGTCAGTTGGACGTGGGATTGCTTTCGTAGGGTGAGTGGCAATCCTAGGTACTTGCATGGAAAGACTCCACTCGGGAAGCCAAGGGCCCATTCCACTGCCTCCATGGTCTCGACAGAGCATTGTATTGGGTATGCTGCACTTTTAGATATGTTAACTCGCAGCCCCGATGCTCCACCAAATAGCCTGAGTAGTGATGCACACGCATGTAGGTCGAGCTCATTTATCTTCAGGAGGATCATGACGTCAACGGCGGACATTGATAGACGATGCTTCAACCCTGTCCTTGCTAGAGGAGAAAGTAAGCCCCTCGAGATTGCCAGTTCGAACATACGATGCAATGGTTCCATGATTAGGATGAAGAGCATTGGAGAGAGAGAGGCGCCTTGTCTCAGACCCGCGGTATTGTAAATTACTCTTCCCGGTGTTCCGTGGATCATGATTCTTGTTGATGAACTTGTCAACAACCCACATATCCACGCAATCCAACGTTCCCCAAAGCTGGCCACGCGGAGAACTTCAAGGAGGAAGGGCCACTGCACAGAATCATATGCTTTGGAGATGTCAAGTTTGAGCATGATTCTTGGGTCTCAAAGGGCATGCAGTCTTCATGCGGTGCATTGGACTAGCATGAAATTATCATGTATGGATCGGCCTCTAACGAATGCACTTTGGTGCTTCCCCACTATAGAAGTCAAGTCTTCTGCAAGTCTTGTGGACAACATCTTGTCAAAGATCTTGATCGCACCGTGTACTAGGCTCACTAGCCTGAAATCTCGAATGTCCATGCACCGTTCTTTTTAGGGAGTAGAGCCACAATCGCGTTGTTAATTGCTGGCGGGCCTCTCATATCACCATGGTAGAAAGCTTGGAGTGCCCTCATAAGATCACCTTTTACGACATGCCAGCACGATGCATAGAACCGTCCCGTAAATCTGACGGGCCCCAGCACCTTGTCCATGGGCATGTTCTTCACAATTTTCTCCACCTCCTCCACAGTGAAAGGACCATCGATGCGAGACAGGTTCATGGTCGGCACCTGGAGGAGGCTGAGGTCGATGGTGTGCGCTCTCGAAGGTGCGCCGGCAAACACACTTGTATAATAGTTATCCACTTCATTGGCAATCTCTTCATGTCCGGTTGTAGTTGTATCCCCATGTCGAATGGTGGTGATCATGTTCCGAATCTGTCTATGGCATGCATGTCGGTGGAAGAAGCTGGTGTCGGAGGGAGAGGATCCTTGATCTTTGTCGTGCAATTTTTCATTCCAGGGAGCATAGAACAAGGAGTTTCAGTTTAAGTAGGCGCCTTAGGCCGCGCTCCTGCTTTGATAGTGCCCTAGTGTCCATTGCCTTATCAAGGCAAAAAATGACCTCCATGGCAATCCCAATTTGAAGTTTTACATTGCCTATCCACTGATCGCTCCATTTCTTGAGGCTTTTTGCCATGGCCCGAAGTTTGAGGTCAAGGACGACATAATGATTACCCTCACTTGGTATGGAGTTCCATGCCTCCTCCACAATTTGCATGAAGCCCTCTGCTTTTGTCCAAAATGCTTCAGATTTGAAGCGTCTGCCCGTGCGGAGTTCCGCATCCAAGTCTAGTATTAGCGGGCAGTGGTCCGAGACCGAAGATCCGAGCGCCGCGAGGTGACATGTCGGATATAGCTCCTTCCAAGATGACTGGTGAAGATATGATCAATTTTCTCCATGGTTGTTTGTGCCCGCTCATTTGACCACGTGTACCTCCGCCCATTTAAGTATATCTCTTTGAGTTCCAAGTTGTTCGGCTTTCTACAAAAACGTGGCATCATGCGCCTATTCACAAGTGTATTGCTTTTATCCTCCGGGTTGACTAATAAGTTGAAGTCGCCCACAACTGCCCATGGCCCAACAATCAACTCTCGGATGTCGACCAACTCTTGCATGAACTCGATTTTTTCGTGGTCATATTGCAGGCCATAGACGCTGGTCATCCACCATTGCGAGCCTCCAATGTGTGTGACTAGCGTCATGAGCGCATTGCTCATGTAATGTGGGTGGGACAGTGTGACGACTGAAGCATCCCATGTGAGGAGGATGCCTCCCCTCATGCCCGTCGCAGGCAGGAAGTAGAAACTATCAAATTTATTCCCAAGAGAGTGGGCTACCACCTCCGCTGATACAATCTCCATTTTTGTCTCTTGGAGACATACAATGCTCGGCCTAACCGCGTTAACCATCTGAAAGATAGCATTCCGACGTGCTGGGTTATTAAGGTCCCGTACATTCCACACTAGTCTTTTGAAGGATGTCGTATTCATTTGAACGGCCTACACATAGAACCACCAGGGCTGACACTAGTGCCTGTCCACCACAATGTCCTCATGGTCCCCAAGCGGCAGTATGGAGGCATCCCATCTGAATAGGGCAAGAATTGCCTTGATGTGGCCATCCGAGAGCGGCTGGTCGAAGAGCGGCATGTGATGAGCTTGACTTGTCCTATCTTTTGCAAGTTGTAAGCATTCAACAATAGTGGCAGCTGAGCCCCCCAAAAAAATGTGGATCTTTAAGCACATCAATTACCACAATGCAATTGGATTCGGCCTCAACCTAGCATCATAAGTGTCCACCCACGTTCAAACCGTTTCGTAGTGCAAGTGCTTCTCTTGTTGTTGCATATGAGACATGTAGTATAAACCAGGTCGATTGATTACCCACAAGTGTAGGGTATCTATTGTAGTCCTTTCGATAAGTAAGAGTGTCGAACCCAACGAGGAGCAGAAAAAATGACAAGCGGTTTTCCATAAGGTATTCTCTGCAAGCACTAAAATTATCGGTAACAGATAGTTTTGTGATAAGGTAATTTCTAATGGGCAACAAGTAATGAAAGTAAATAAGGTGCAGCAAGATGGCCCAATCCTTTTTGTAGAAAAGGACAAGCCTGGACAAACTCTTATATGAAGGAAAACGCTCCCGAGGACACATGGGAATTATCGTCAAGCTAGTTTTCATCATGCTCATATGATTTGCGTTCATTACTTTGATAATTTGATATGTGGGTGGACCGGTGCTTGGGTGCTGCCCTTCCTTGGACAAGCATCCCACTTATGATTAACCCCTATTGCAAGCATACGCAACTACAAAAGTATTAAGGTAAACCTAACCATAGTATGAAACATATGAAACCAAATCAGCCCCTTACGGAATAGCGCATAAAGTTGGGTTTAAGCTTCTCTCACTCTAGCAACCCATCATCTAATTACTACTCCACAATGCATTCCCTTAGACCCAAAGATGGTGAAGTGTCATGTAGTCGATGTTTGCACTATGCCACTAAGGAATTAACAACACACATATCATGAAGAGACCGGACGAATATCAAATTCACATGATTACTTATGCCAAGACTTCTCCCATGTCCTCAAGAACAAGTGAAACTACTCATAAATAATATTCATGCTCAAGATCAGAGGGATATTAAATATCATAATGGATCTGAACATTTAATCTTCTACCAAATAAAGCAACTAGCATCAACTATAAGATGTAATCAACACTACTATAGCAACCCACATGTACCAATCTGAGGTTTTGATACAAAGATTGAATACAAGAGATGAACTAGGGTTTGAGATGAGACGGTGCTGGTGAAGATGTTGATGAAGATTGGTCGTCCCATGGTGGGAGGGTTGTTGGCGATGATGATGACCTCAATTTCCCCCTCGCGGAGGAATGTATCATCGGCGTAATCGCTCCGCCGGGGAGCAAAAGTGCTCTTGCCCAGGTTCCGCCTCGAGACGGCGACGCTTTGTCCCGAAAGTCCTCTCTCTATTTTTTCTAGGGAAAATGAGCTTATATACCAGAAGATGGGCACCAGAGGCTGGCCAGGGGCCCCACGAGGCATGAGGCACCTGGGTGACCCCCCTATGGTATTTCTTTTCTCCAATATTTTTTTATTTATTCCAAAATAATTCTCCGTGAAATTTCAGCTCATTTGGAGATGTGCAAAATAGATATCTCTGACATAGCTTTTTCAGGTCCAGAATTCCAGCTGTCGGCAATCTCCCTCTTCATGTAAATCTTGCAAATTAAGAGAGCAAAGGCATTAGAAGATCCACAAAGTATTACATTGGTCAAAAACATCATAATTAATAGTAGGAAAACATGATGCAAAATGGACGTATCACTCTCCCATTAGTAGATAAATCAATCTAATTGCCCAAACCAAACAGATAGATCGAAGAGAAATACAAAGCTATGACAATCATGCATATAAGAATTCAGAAAAGACTCAAAAAATATTCATGAATAATCTGATCATAAACCCCCGAATTCATCAGATCCCAACAAACACTCCGCAAAAAGGATTACATTGGAATATCGATGTGGCGAGTTGTAATGGAGTAATCGGGAGACAACCATCGAGATTTGTTTGGTACAAAATGATCTCGGTGAGATCAGACATGGGGTGGCACGTACAACCACCATGGAGTCATGTTGAAGGTGGAGCCAGAGTCCGATGGATGAGTACACTCTGTGCTGATGGAGGGGCTACGACGTAAATGCATGGAGAGTGAAAGCCTATTTCAGCGGGAAAAGCAAGAGACATGTGGATCGGACTGGATACCAGTGGTCTGATGAAGACGTGATACTTGGAATTGGTTGGTGATGATCGATGATTGTCTGTAGTGGGGGTTGAGACAGTGTGGGCTAGCTACCCTGGAGACTCGACCAGGACAGTAGAGGCTCGATGCGGTGATAGCGGCGAGGCATGCGGTAAGCATGGGACACGGTGAAAGGCCAAGGCACTGGTAGTCAGACATGTGGTCATACAAATTGTGCGGAGGGTAGTGAAACAGTGTTGGCGAGTACCAGGTTCAAGTTGGTGACTAGATCTATCGAGTTTGACATGTCAGATGGATGAGAGTAGACCATAGGGAATCTGAGAAAGTGACGGAAAGTCTGAAATTATCATGTTTATTTATTTGATCGCCGGGTCTGGCTAGACCCTTTTTCCTTTTATTTTTTCTTTTCATGTTTCTTTTCTTTTATGGTTTCTCTGTTATTTCTATTCCATTTTGAATTTAAATTCCTTCCAAAAGGAAACCTACTCTAAATTCCAAATGGAATATTTGTGATTTGATGAAGAATTTATTTGAGAATTTTGATCAAATATTTCTACACTTTATTTTCTAGCCTTTGTTTAAATATTCTTTTGAATATATTTTATTTTACCAAAATGTTTTCTTCTGAGATTTGTTTGGTTTGGTTTTCACTTAACCCATCTCACAATTTCTTATATTTTTGGATCCAATTCTTTTTGGAAATTTTATTTTTCTATTTCCCTTTTAGGTTTTAATTAGGCTTTCCATTTTCAGTGGCTTAGGTTTCAACCACAACCTAGCGATGTTTCAAGCAGTTGCATAAGGCCTTTGACCCTCCTAGGTGATCAAACAAAACAACCAAGGTAAATCAACAAGAAAATCCTAGTCAAATTTTAGCTAAAGGCAACAATATAAGCTGTTCTAGAAGAAAAATATTCCCTATGAAATTTTTGAACATTCTAGTTTTGGGGAAAATCTGGATGTGACAACAGTGCTCCTTCTAGAGGGGCAGAGCCATCCGAGCTCCCTCACGTGTAGCCGATCGTCGCCATCGAACCATTTCAGCATTGCCCTTGCCAAGCCAGGCGGAGGGATCAAAGATGCCCTCCTCAGGAGCAGTGCCCCCTCCAAAGATAGAAGCCATCAACTTTCTCATTTGAATCTGCGCCAGCATTGCAAGCCTGTAACCTGGCGAACATGATCGAGTGTGTCGTGGAATTGTCACGTCAGATGTCCTCGTGAAAGGACTTAGTTGTGGAGCCATCGCAACTAGGAAGCTTGAAGGGGTTAAATCGGGACAAAGGACACGAGAGAGTTTATACTAGTTCGGCCCCTTACGGTGAAGGTAAGGCCTACGTCTAGTTGGGTTGGTATTGATGTTTCGATGACCAGGGAGCGAGATATGCTATGCCCGACTCTCGATGAGTTGTTTCTTGCCCTAAGCCGCTAGCAGGTCGTCCCCTTATATACACGGGTTAACGCCCTGTGGCTTGCAGAGTCCCGGCCGACTTATAAATAGTGTCCGGCTCGGTGACTAGTTAAATCTACCTTATGTTACAAGTCATGCCATCATGGCGGTTTACTACAACGAGCCGTAAGTCGCCTGTGGGCCTTAAGCCCTTTAGGTAATTGCCATCTTCATGCTTGGTCTTGGGCTTCTCTTTGATAAGCCTTCTTTGTGTAACCCGGCCCCTCCTGGGTGGCTTACTCAAATAGTTATATCCCCAACATTAGGCCCCGGATTGATTTGAACCTGTTCATGTCAATCTTAAAAAATATTTTTAAAGAATAAATCTTCAATCTTCTGGCTATATAGAGGGTTTTCTTTAACCCGCCATGACGTCATCTTCTGGATCCATCTTAACCCGGCGTGACGTCATCCTTTCTTTAACTCATTTTTTATTCCATCGTATCCTTCAACAGATCTCCGCTTTTATTGGTTGTTCCAAAAATCAAGGCGTCGGGGCCGCTGGATAGTAATTCTCATCTCCTCGTTTCCCGTGTCGTCTCAATTATCCTCTCCCTATAAATAGACGTGACTTAGGTCTTTCATTTTCCTCCTTCCAGTCGTCTTCTTCCTCTCCTCTTTGCCACTCGAGCTCTGCCGCCGCCGCCGTCGAACCCCTCGTCTTCATCAACCCAGGCCGCTGCATCAACGTGACTCTGACCAGAAATCGGCGGCGAACCTCCACAGCTCGTCCTCATCCGTGAGTTCCTCTCTTCCCTTTCTGTAGATCTGCATTGAAATCCTGTTGAGTTCGTCGGTGTTCATCACCGCCCAACGCAAACTCTGGCTAGTTTGCACCTCCAATGCCCTGTTTTAGATCGTAGAAACTATGTAGAACTGTTGCGGTAAGTGTTTGTGTTGATCTTGCATAAAAACAGATCTCATTTCCCTTGTTTGGAAACCCTCTTCGAGTGCATGAACTTCTCTGCCCTGTTTTTAGGTCTAGAAAATTTTCCTTTTAGAGCAATAATTTGATTCAGAATAATAACGGTCGTCTGTGAAACTTGTTTTTATCACCCGGAAAACTTCTTCTGGTAAATGCCCTTAAACACACTGCCTAGATGTCCGGTTTAAATAAGTGATACTGAGTCGCAAGCCTTGCCTTCTTCTTATGACGATAAAATTTTTTGAATCGCTCTTGATACTTGTAGCGGCTTAAATACTGTTGCACAATTACCCTTATATCATTAGGCCCCTTCTTAAGCTGCCTACTTTAAATAATGTAAACATTTCTCCCGGGTTAAAGGTTGAACCGGAGCTTCTTATTTTGTCATAGGCCAACTGTTGTCATGGCACCTAAGGCGGCCAAAGCCCCTGTGACTTGCAGTTGGGTTCCATCCACAGTTACTAAGAGCAAACTTGCTGAGTTCGTGAAGTCTGGCCACCTGCCAAAAAAGGAGGCTATGTCGTATCATGCTCCTGACCCGTCTGAAGAGAGGCCTCAACCCAAAGACGGGGAGGTGATCGTTTTCACCGATCACATGAACCGGGGATTTGCCCCTCCCGGTTCAAAATTCTTCAGGGAAGTTCTGAACTTTTTTGATCTTAGACCTCAAGACATTGGACCCAATTCCGTGTCAAACCTTTGCAATTTCCAAGTCTTCTGCGAGGTGTACCTGGGAGAGGAGCCAAGTCTGCTTTTGTTCAGAGAACTTTTTTATTTGAACCGGCAAAATGAACGTGCCAACGGGCCTAGTCTTGAGCTCGGCGGCATCTCAATCCAGCGGCGGAGAGATTGTCTTTTCCCTTATGTTGAGCTGCCGAGTCACCCGAAAGACTGGAACCAGACGTGGTTCTACTGTCAAGATACGTCACCGGCTGATGAGAGGCCTCTGCCCGGCTTTCGCGCCCTGCGTCTCGAATCCAACCATCCGCTAGCGGATAAGTTATCCGTTGTTGAGCGCCCGCCTCTCAACCCCACCATCAGGAAGATCAAAGCTCTTCTAGGGAACGGGTTAAACGGCATCGATCTGGTTCGAGTGTGGGTCACCTGGCGGATACTACCATTAAGCCGCCGCTCCGGCTTAATGTATACTTACACAGGCGAAAAGGATGACCCAATGCGTCATAGTCCTGATGATTTACCAGACGATGTGGTAGATGCTATAGTCCAATCACTGTTAAAGGAGAGCACTGTAACTAGTAATGCCTTCGGCTTACTTCCCTTCTGTAAGAAGAACTCGGCCCCTGCTGTAAGTTATCAATCTTCAAAAATACTCTTTAACATGTTATACCTTCTTGTATTTATGATTCTTTATCTTTTTCCACAGGCCAGTGACAATTTCTGGAAGTTCAAGTATGACCATGAGGCTGCCAAACAGGCCAGGGCAGCCAAGAAAACCGAAAGGAAGGCCACCAAGACGGGCACCTCTAAGAAGAAAAAACCCAGCGCCTCTAATATGCTTAAATTGGATGACTCGTCTTCGGATGAGGAAGAGGTAATCTTTTAATTTCCTTAACTCCTTTGGTGTTACTGTACTGACATTCTATCCTTTTTGGAGGATACTGGGAACAGTCAAGCAATTGACAAAGAGGTAACTATAATCTCCTCCGACTCAGAGCTTTTGCCAAAGCAAAAAATCCGAAGGGTGACCCGGAAAGTAAGATTTTCACATCCTCTAGCTTACCAAGATCCTCAATTTCTTTTGAAGCAACAACAGCTTGAGAACCGGAGGCAGACTCGGGCCAACCAAGACGCAGAACTCTCCTCCGGCTTACCAGATGTAACCAGGAAACGTCGGACCGAGGTTATCTCCGATTCGCATTCTGCTTTACCCTTGGCAGGTCTGATTCGCCAACCTCTTAATTCAACTGACTCCAATTATCAGGATAACTCTCCCTCCTCTGACGAGTCGATGCAATCAAACATGCCGGCTTTCAAAACAGCTCCCGGGTAATGTGACCTTTCTTACTTTAAGTTTTCCATACTTATACTTCAATACTCATCCTTGTACCTTTATTGACAGCCTGCAAGTGAAGCCCAGCAAGAGGGCAAAAAAGAATAAGCCGTCCCAAGACCCGGTGGTCACTGAACCGACGCTTGACTCATCCGTTCCTGATAGCTCCACTCATCAGCCACCGCCTGAACCGGCTTGTGATATTCCGGTGCCAACTTCTGACCCGCCTGCAGAAAATGTTATCCACAATTCTGACAACCCGGAGATTCCTAGCCCGGTCAAGTCGACTGACCCGGAAGTTGAAATTGGGAAAAGTCAATATGTTGAACCGGGCCGTCCTACTGTTCTTGCTCAATGCACCGCCAAGGAAGAGTTTGCCCAACGTCGAAAAGCCAAACAGGATATCACAGATTATACTCACCTAAGCATTGGTGATATAGTCTCGGGCTATCTGAACCAAGTGCACAATAGTCGTGACCTGGAAATTGACATGGTGAAGCAAATACAGCACAAATCTGAGGTATAACTTATGCTTTTTTCCTGAATCTTCCTTACTGTACCAGCCCCCAAGTCTACTGCTTATGAATGAATATGCTGTAGACTTAGAAACTTACTTATTGTTAGTTTGTCCGGTTGAAAGAGAATATATATAACCCGGTTAGAACATCATAGTTTTAAATTTGCAATACACATTAGCCCCCAAGGGTCAAGTACCTCTACTTGTAGAGTGCTTGAGACTTAATATGTGTAACCTGGTATGGTAGGTTTTAAAATTTCTTCAGCATACATTAGCCCCCAAGTGCCAAATATCTTTACTTGTAAAGTGTTTGGGACTTAAATGTTACCTTACCATTATTCTTACCATAACCTGGTGTCAATGTAGACCACCATAAGTCAATTTGAGTCGGAAATTGCTGACCTGAAGAGCCAGCTGAAACTTCAAGAGCTTGAAACTCAGAAAGCAAACTCCAAGTTTGAATTCAGCATCTCTGAACAAGAGAAACTGAAGAAAAATTTTGAATCGGAGAAAAAAGCTTGGGTTGACGAGAGGGCTTCACTAGTGACTCGGGTCGAGGCGGCCGAAGCATCTCTTGCGGAAGCAACAACTGAGCTGTCCGGCTTAAAATGCTAGATATCCCAAATGGTCTCAGCCATCTTCGGTAAGTCACTCTGAAGAACCTTTAAACATTGTACTCTTCCAATGATAATTGTAATAACTATCTCCGGCTCATTGCTATGCTTGTGAAGATACAGGCCCCAGGAGTACCAACCTCAAGCAAAACATGCTGATCAAGCTCAAGGCGGTTTATACCCTTGTGGAGCAGCTGTACTCTGGGTTACAACGTGCTTTGGCCGTTGTGGCCTTATCAAATACCACTCCTCGCCTCCTACAAGATGTGCTGAAGCATCTCGCAGTGCTACCTCAACGGATTAAGGATTTAAGGCAGGCATCTGCAAGAGCCGGAGCCGTGGCCGCATTAAGCCGGGCAAAGGCATGGGTGCCAGAACTTGACTTGGCTGATCTTACTCTTGGATATCCAAGCCTGAAGGAGGATGGCTCTACATTTGATGATCAAGACTTCACCGCCTGTGTCAAAGTCGTGCGTCCCTTGGCGACTCTCATTGGGAATGATACTGATCTCACTAAGTATTCGCCGGGCTATGATAGCGAGAACCGGAGAATTCCAAACGTTCCATATGACCAAGTCAGCCTGATCCCTCCAACGCGTAAGCATACCTTTGCCCCTGAAGTGGACCCGGCCGGTTTAATAGATGATGAGGCTGAATTTGAAGCCTTGAGCGGCATTGTCTGGGCCTCGTCCACCTTCCAGGATAAAGCAACCGACGGAGAGGCAGAGAAGGTAACCCGAAGTCATCAAGCCCGCCGAAGGAATGAGCTACCAGGCGTTTTAACTTTTGTCAAAACCATGCTTCCCTTATTCAGACTCGGGGAGTCTTGTAATAGGATAGAAAAACTTCTGAATGTCTGTCATGCCTTCGTGCACGTTTATGGTGCTTAACACTTTCGTAAGCCGCCATTAGCCTATATTCCCGGCTTATGTTGATCGTTTGTCTCCTTGATGTTAAATTTTCTTTGCCTTGTCCTACACATAAAACAAGCAAAATTTTCTTGGGCGGTTTACTGCACCAAGGGTTTATAGAGTATTAATAACCCGGAATATGACACAAAAACATCATATACAGGCCGATTTATGATTATTTATAATCACAATAGCATACCTGCGAACCCTTTGGTAACCTTCCCGGCTCATATGATGCTTTACCTGGCACTTTTAGAACCTGGGGTAATCAATATTAAACCGGAAGAATCAAGAACCATTTCCTTAAGAAGGTTTCAAGATAGTTAAAGTAACTATATATATAAGCAATGTTCACAGGCTCCTGATTCGAATACGATCAGAGAACCGTCCCAAAGGGGTTAAGCTAAGATTCGAATACGATCATATATCCCCCAGTGGCTTTGGCGATGCCGATCAAGTGGGTATCGACAGCTATGTTCTCTTTGGTTCGAATACAACCTATGTTTGAACAGGAAGCCCCCAAGTGAACATAAGAGTTGTTTAATGACATTGATTCGAATACGATCCACGTCAGACCCAAACGGGTTAAGCTGTGATTCAAATATGATCAAGAAGCCCCGAAGTGGGTTTGGCAGTATGCCGATCAAGTGGGTATCGACAGCTATGTTCTCTTTGGTTCGAATACGACCTATGTTTGAACAGGAAGCCCCCAAGTGACCACGGCTAGATTCAGATATGATCATAAGCCGGACCAAAGGGAAAGCCGGATTCAGATATGATCCGGTCCCTGTTGGTAGTGTCCACCACCTGATAAAGAAGACATAAACACATTCTTTATGGAAAAAAGGACAGAGGTCCTGATTTATTGCTTTATATAATATGTACATCGTCAAAAGTATATACATCTTAAGATACGGAGGCTTAAGTATAGTAAGGCTGAAGATGAGCAATATTCCACGGCCGGCGGGTCTCCTCCTCCGATTTACGTGAGTTTTTGTGCTCTCGAACATCAAAGAGGTAATATGACCCGTTGTTTAGATTCTTGCTGACCACAAAGGGTCCTTCCCAAGGCGGAGGTAGCTTGTGCATGTTAGATTGATCTTGGATGAGCCGGAGTACCAAGTCGCCTTCCTGAAAGGCTCTGCTCCTAACTCGGCAGCTGTGATAGCGGCGCATGTCCTGCTGGTAAATCGCCGAGCGGGCTATTGCTAAGTCTCACTCCTCATCCAACAAGTCAAGTGCATCCTGACGAGCCTTTACGTTATCCGCCTCAACGTAAGCCGCCACACGGGGTGAAACGTGTCGGATGTCACTTGGCAGAACTGCCTCTGCCCCATAGACCATGAAGAAAGGTGTGTATCCCGTAGATCTGTTAGGCGTAGTGTTGATGCTCCATAGCACGGAGGGTGACTCCTCCACCCAACAACCCGAAGTCCACTGTAAGGGGACTAAGAGCCGGGGCTTGATGCCTTTCAGGACCTCTTGATTAGCTCTTTCTGCTTGACCATTGGACTGAGGATGAGCAACAGCCGAAACATCAAGCCGGATATGTTCTCTTTGACAGAACTCTTCCATGGCACCCTTGGAAAGATTAGTGCCATTATCAGTTATGATGCTGTGTGGGAAACCAAAACGAAAGATCACCTTTTTCATGAATTGAACCGCCGTGGCTGCATCACATTTACTGACCGGCTCTGCCTCAACCCACTTGGTAAATTTATCCACTGCCACCAGGAGATGTGTCTTTTTATCCTTGGACCTCTTGAAAGGCCCAACCATATCAAGCCCCCAGACTGCAAACGGCCAAGTGATTGGGATCATCCTCAATTCTTGAGCCGGCACATGAGCTCGTCGTGAGAACTTTTGACAACCGTCACACTTGCTAACCAGATCCTCCGCATCAGCATGAGCCGTCAGCCAATAGAAACCATGACGAAAAGCTTTGGCTACAAGGGATTTTGACCCGGCATGATGTCCATAGTCCCCTTCATGGATCTCACGGAGTATTTATTGACCTTCTGCAGGGGACACACAACGTTGAAATGCCCTAGTGACACTTAGGTGATGTAACTCGCCGTTAACAATCGTCATAGATTTGGAGCGCCTAACGATTTGTCTTGCCAAGGTCTCATCCTCAGGTAACTCACCCCGGGTCATATAAGCCAAATAGGTCACTGTCCAATCTGGGATAACATGAAGGGCTGCCACCAGCTGTGCCTCCGGGTCTGGCACTGCTAGCTCTTCCTCAGTAGGCATCTTGACAGAAGGGTTATGTAACACATCAAGAAAGGTGTTAGGCGGCACCGGCTTACGTTGAGATCCCAGCCGGCTTAAAGCATCAGCCGCCTCATTCTTCCTTCGATCAATGTGTTCCACTTGATAACCTCTGAAGTGACCAGCTACGGCATCTACTTCACGATGATAAGCCGCCATAAGAGGATCCTTGGAATCTCACTTGCCTGACACTTGTTGAGCCACGAGGTCTGAGTCGCCCAAACATCTTACCCGGCTTAAGTTCATCTCCTTAGCCATCCGGAGACCATGGAGCAAGGCCTCGTACTCAGCTGTATTGTTAGTACATGGAAACATAAGCCGGAGTACATAACAAAATTTGTCACCTCGAGGGGAAGTTAACACCACTCCAGCCCCCGAGCCTTCTAGCTGCCTGGACCCATCAAAGTGAATCGTCCAATATGTATTATCCGTCTTCTCCTCAGGGGCCTGTAACTCTGTCCAATCATCGATAAAGTCCACCAAGGCCTGAGACTTAATAGCAGTACGTGGCATATACTTCAAATCATGAGGCCCAAGTTCAATGGCCCACTTGGCGACTCGTCCTGTGGCCTCCCTGTTCTGAATGATGTCTCCCAAAGGGGCAGAACTTACCACATTTATAGGATGACTTTGAAAGTATTGCTTCAACTTCCGGTTGGCCATAAATACCTCGTAAACAAGCTTCTGCCAATGTGGATACCTTTGCTTAGACTTAATGAGTACCTCACTGATATAATAAACCGGTCGTTGAACCGGATACTCCTTGCCAGCTTCCTTACGCTCCACCACGATGGCAACGCTGACGGCTCGTGAATTGGCAGCCACATATAACAGTAAAGGCTCTTTATCAATTGGAGCCGCAAGAACCGGCGGTTCAGACAATTGTCTCTTCAAGTCTTCAAAAGCAGCATCAGCGGCCTCACTCTAAACAAAAGTGTCGGTTTTCTTCATCATCTGATATAATGGAAGGGCCTTCTCACCTAACCGGCTTATGAAACAGCTTAAGGCAGCAACACGACCCGCCAGTCGCTGAACATCATTGATGCACACCAGCTTAGCCAGAGAGGTAATCGCCTTAATCTTCTCCGGGTTAGCTTCGATGCCTCTATTTGATACCAGAAAACCCAAGAGCTTGCCTGCAGGTACGCCAAATACACACTTGGTCGGGTTAAGCATCATCTTGTAAACTCGGAGATTATCAAAGGTCTCTTTCAAGTCAGATATCAAGGTTTCCTTTTCTCTGGACTTCACCACAATGTCATCCACGTAAGCATGAACATTACGCCCAATTTGGTCGTGCAAACAGTTCTGCACACAGCGCTGATAAGTCGCCTGGGCACTTTTGAGTCCAAACGGCATAGATACATAGCAGAAGGCCCCAAACGGAGTTATGAAAGCCGTTTTCTCCTGGTCCTTAACTGCCATTTTGATTTGATGATAACCAGAGTAAGCATCCAAAAAACTCAAACGTTCACAACCCGCCGTATCATCAATAATTTGATCAATACGGGGGAGGGCAAAGGGATCAGCCGGACAAGCCTTGTTTAAATCCGTGTAATACACACACATCCGCCAAGTGCCGTTCTTCTTGAGGACAAGCACCGGGTTAGCCAACCATTCTGGGTGAAAAACTTCAACAATAAACCCGGCCGCTAAGAGCCGGGCCACCTCTTCCCGAATAGCTTTCCGTCTCTCTTCGTTGAACCGCCGGAGAAACTGCCTGACCGGCTTATACTTTGGATCAATATTGAGAGTGTGCTCAGCGAGTTCTCTCGGTACACCCGGCATGTCAGAAGGTTTCCATGCAAAGATGTCCCGGTTCTCATGGATGAACTCGATGAGCGCGCTTTCCTATTTAGGATCCAAATTGGCACTGATACTGAACTGCTTAGAGGCATCTCCTGGAGTAAAGTCCACAACCTTTGTCTCATTGGATGATTTAAACTTCAACGCCGGGTCATGTTCAGTAGTGGGTTTCTTGAGGGAGGCCATATCCGCCGGGTCAACATTGTCTTGATAAAATTTGAGCTCTTCAGCCGCACAGGCCGACTCAGCATAAGCCGCGTCACCCTCTTCACATTCCAACGCCACCTTCCGACTTCCATGCACAGTGATGGTGCCCTTGTGACCCGGCATCTTGAGCTGCAAATAAACATAACACGGCCGGGCCATGAACTTAGCATAAGCCGGCCGCCCAAACAGAGCATGATATGGGCTCCTGATTTTGACCACCTCAAACGTTAACTTCTCAGCTCTGGAATCATATTCGTCTCCGAAGGCCACCTCCAGCTCAATCTTGCCAACCGGGTAAGCCGACTTACCAGGGACCACTCCATGGAAAACAGTGTTGGACGTCCTCAGATTTTTGCCAGTTAACCCCATACGCTGAAAAATCTCGTAGTAGAGGATATTGATGCTGCTTCCGCCGTCCATGAGCACCTTAGTGAATTTATATCCACCGACTTGGGGTGCTACCACCAAGGCAACTGACCCGGATTATCGACCCGTGGAGGGTGATCCTCTCGGCTCCATATGATGGGCTGTTCTGACCACCTCAAATAACGAGGAATCGCCGGCTCAACATAATTGACAGCCCTCTTATGAACCTTCTGGTCACATTTACATAAACTAGTGGTAAACAGGTGATACTGCCCACCACTCAACTGCTTCGGATGGCTTTGATAACCCGATTGCTGTTGCTGTTGCCCTCCTTGACCAGACTACTGCTGACTATTACCGCTCGGATGCCCCTGAAAGCCAGAATTTGAGCCGCCTCCCGGGCCATGGAAACCGCCAGCCCCTGAACCACCTCCGGACCCATGATGACCATCATAGGTGTTGGAATTTTTAAACACCTTCATGATCGCGCAATCCTTCCACAGGTGTGTGGCGGGCCGCTCCCTGGTGCCGTGTCTCGGGCAGGGCTCATTGAGTAGTTGTTCAAGAGATGGGCCTGACCTGCCGGATCGAGGCGGTCTACCCTTACGTCTCTGATTGTTACCCTATGCATTGGCGTTGGCCACAAACTCCGGGTTACCGTCCGCCTTACGCTTATTGCCGCCTTGATTCCCCAGGTTATGCTGCTGACCCTTTCCATTGTCGTTCCTTTTTCCCTTTCCTGTCTTCTCATCATCGGACGCAGGATCCTTGGTATTACTAGAATTGGCATATTTAACTAAAGCCGCCATTAGCGTACCCATATCCGTGCAGTCACGTTTAAGGCACCCCAGTTTCTGCCTCAGCGGCTCAAAGCGGCAATTTTTCTCCAGCATAAGGACTGCAAAGCTGGCATCCATCTTATCGGATGAATGAATTATCTCCTTGACCCGGTGTACCCAATGGGTGGTGGATTCACCTTCCCCTTGCTTGCAATCCGTCAAGTCCACAATCGACATAGATTGCTTACAGGTGTCCTTGAAGTTCTGGATGAACCGGGCCTTTAACTCGCCCCATGAACCAATGGAATTGGGTGGCATGCCCTTTAACCAAGACCGGGACGTTCCATCTAGCATCATGGTAAAATATTTGGCCGTCGCTGCGTCACTGATTTCCAACAGCTCTATGGCCATCTCATAACTCTCAATCCATGCCCCGGGCTGCAAGTCGGCCGTGTAATTCGGCACCTTTCGAGGTCCCTTGAAGTCCTTGGGCAACCGCACATTACGCAAAGCCGGAACCAGACAAGGAACACACCGGTTCTAGTGGCTACTCCCGCCTCAACGGAAGTTGTTGGATACTCTAGAAAATCTTGATGTGCCGTCTGCTGAGCCGCCAGCTGAGCCGCCTGCTCGTTCTCCTGACGTATTCGATCTTGCACTGGATTATAGCCACCGGGCTAGTTACGGCGTTGGGCGTTGCTTGACAAAGCTTCCGACTCCATGTGTCTGCTGTAACTCGGGCTCCGGTTCTGGCGAGGCGGTGCTAACCAGGGCGGGGGAGTCGAATGAATCCTGTCCTGGCTGTAAGAATAGGTCTCCTGCTGAGCTAGGGCCGTCTGGAGGAGTTCTCTGACTTTCCAGGTTTCCACTGCTGCCGGGTCATCACCTTCCATAGGAAGAGCCGCCAAACGTGTTGAAGCTGCGATTAAGTTCTCCATGGGGTTGGAAAAGTGACCCGGTGGAATCGGCACATAACGCGGCGGTGGCATGCTCACGTGAGGCGGTGCCATATCCCGAGGCTGAGCCGGTCCTCTTGTTCCGGCTGTCATAAGCTGATCGGCTTCTGGCGGGTTACTGGGGCCGGCTCCGGATGTAGCAAAGAGAACCCGGGGGTCGTAATTCGGAGGTAAATGGGACTGAGTTTTCTGATATCTCCTCCTCATTACCTCATTGGATGCGTTTAATCTCATCGTGAGCTGGTAAGCTTGTGACTGCAAGCGATGTGCCCGGGCGTCGAGAGCCGCCCGCTCTGTAGCTAGTCTAGTATCCTCAGCTGCCATGGCCTCCTTGGCCTGAGCTATCTCCTCACGCACCTGTGCTACCGCTGCGTCATGCTCATATTTGTCTGCGGGAATAACCGTGGTGGTTAACAGGGCCGTAAGCTTGTCCATGAGATCTATCAGCACCTGAGCCGGTGGGCGTACGGGGCTGCCTGCCCCGGCTGCTCCTAACCTGGATGTTATCGCTGCAGCAGCTGTAGAATTTGAGCCGGGCTGAGTTCCAACCATGAAGATCCCTGCCCATCTTGGCGGCTCATAGGGGTCCGGAATACTGATGCCATCGGAACAGCCCCCGAGCGCGCCGTCTTGCACCTGATACAACAAATCTGTTGAGCCAGCGAACGAATCACCGTCTGAGAGGACGGCCGTCTCACCCCTATCTTCAGATCCTTCAGAAAATTCCTCTCTGTGGACGCAACCCACGAAGGCACGCCTTATGACAGGTTGAGTCCGGGTCTTCCTCGCACGCTGAGCCGTTTGGACGAGGTCGGTGCAGTTGTCCGGCTCAGGGCCCGGCTCACCGATCCGGCTGATGAAGACGTGGATTCCGCCGAAGGGGACCCGGTATCCGTACTCAATTGAGCCAGCGTCGGGACCCCAGCCTTTGTCGTCGATGTAGATCTTGCCGCGATGACCCTTGGTCATCCGGCCCACCACGTATCCCTTGAGCCCTTCGAAGTTGCCCTTCAAGAACTCAAATCCACCGTGCGTTGGCCCCATGGTAGGCGCCAACTATCGTGGAATTGTCACGTCAGATGTCCTCGTGAAATGACTTAGCTGTGGGGCCATCGCAACTAGGAAGCTTGAAGGGGTTAAATTGGGACAAAGGACACAAGAGAGTTTATACTAGTTCGGCCCCTTACGGTGAAGGTAAGGCCTACGTCTAGTTGGGTTGGTATTGATGTTTCGATGACCAGGGAGCAAGATATGCTATGCCCGGCTCTCGATGAGTTGTTTCTTGCCCTAAGGCGCCAGCAGGTCGTCCCCTTATATACACGGGTTAACGCCCTATGGCTTGCAGAGTCCCGGCCGGCTTATAAACAGTGCCCGGCTCGGTGACTAGTTAAATCTACCTTATGTTACAAGTCATGCCATCATGCCGGTTTACTACAACGGGCCTTAAGTCACCTGTGGGCCTTAAGCCCTTTAGGTAATCGCCATCTTCATGCTTGGTCTTGGGCTTCTCTTTGATAAGTCTTCTTTGTGTAACCCGGCCCCTCCTGGGCGGCTTACTCAAATAGTTATATCCCCAACAGAGTGGATCGACGACATGCCCCAAGATGACACACTGAGAAAAATAGTCTCTGAGAGTAAAGTACATTACATCGTTCAGTTGTGGAAGGCATAAAAATGCCCATATAACCTCCTCGTCCAAGGTCGGGAACCAGGCTACAATCATATAACCCGGTTAAACAACTACACAAAAAGGAAACAAAATAGAGACCACACACAACATAACACTCACCCGACAGGTGGTGCTCAAGCACGCGAAGCTACCCCTCAGCAACCTCTATTCGGTCGCGAGCGTTACCAGCGGTCTCCTCTAGTCTTTGAATCGCCAAGTTATTTGTCCTCTGTTGCTCTGCATTCTGTTATGCACCGTTGGTATAGGACGGTAAGTAGAACGATTAAGTTGTCTTAATAAGCGTTGTTCGAGAGACAATGTTATGTGAGGGCCCTTCTACCATCTATAATTTGTGTGTATCCTTTAATGCAAGATACTGACTCGGTCGTATGTGCTAGTAGTCGAAAAGCTTAACTCCAATCAACGCGGAAGCAAAACAACACCATACCTAGACGCCAGCATACTCATTTAAGACATCGCATAAATTCTCCTGGTTTATTTCTCTGTTTAGTTTAGTATTTATTTTCCGTCCATCCCGGTACTGAGTTTAATTCTCATGTTTAGTCGTTTCCCCTAGCAACCGACTTTACTGAATTATTTTTAAACTCTATTTTGGGTGTGAGCATAGCTGCGCAAGTGACAACGCAATTGCAGTGATAGTAGTGCATTCCTTTTCTCTATCTTGTGGGATCAACAAACTTTACTTATGATGAAATTGCTACAATGCCCTGTGCACTTGCAAGACATCAGGCTACCAAGCTAATGTCGTCCATCACCATACATGTAAGTATTTGTATTGAAAAAAGGTGAGTACAGGGGCATTTAGCAAGTTCCATTACCAAGGATACTAGCACTCACAAATACAGTTAGGTAGGGAATGGTCTAGTGGTGAAGCTGTGATACGTCTCCAACGTATCTATAATTTTTGTTTGTTCCATGCTATTATATTATCATTCTTGGATGTTTTATAATCATTTTATAGCAACTTTATATCATTTTTTCGGACTAACCTATTGACATAGAGCCCGGTGCGAGTTGTTGTTTTTTGCTTCGCATAAAATCAATACCAAACAGAGTCCAAACGCAGCAAAACTTTTTAGAGATTTTTTCTAGACCAGAACACACCTATTGGGCCCAAGAAGTACCAGAGGGGGGCTCCGAGGGGAGCACAACCCACCTGGGTGCGCCTGGGGGCCCAGGAGTGCCCTGGTGAGTTGTTCCCACCTCGGCCACCTCCCGCACCGCCTCTTTGCTCTATAAATAACCCAAAAATCCAAAACCCCAAGGGGAGTCGATGAAACACAATTCCAGCGGCTGCAAGTTCCAAAACCACCAGATCCAATCTATACACCATCATAGAGGGGTTCATCACCCTCATTGGTGCCTCTCCGATGATGCCTGAGTAGTTCATTGTATATCTACGGGTCTGTAGTTAGTAGCTAGATGGCTTCCTCTCTCTCTTTTGATTCTCAATACAATGGTCTCTTGGAGATCTATTTGATGTAACTCTTTTTGCGGTGTGTTTGTTGGGATATGATGAACTTTGAGTTTATGATCAGATCTATTTTATCCATGAAAGTTATTTGACTCTTATTTTGATCTATTATATGCATGATTACTTATAGCCTCGTATTTCTTCTTCGAATCTTTGCTTTAGTTAGGCCAACTAGATCAATTTTTCTTGCCATGGGAAGAGGTGCTTTGTGATGGGTTTGGTCGTGTGGTGTTCTTTCCCAGTGACAGAAGGGGCAACAAGACACGTATTGATCGTTGCTATTAAGGATAACAAGATGGGGTCTATTCCTACATGAATAGATCTTGTCTATATCATGTCATTGTTCTTATTGCATTACTCCGTTTCTCCATGAACTTAATACACTAGATGCATGCTGGATAGCGGTCGATGTGTGGAGTAATAGTAGTAGATGCAGGCAGGAGTCGGTCTACTAATCTTGGATGTGATGCCTATATAATGATCATTGCCTGGATATCGTCATAATTATTTGAAGTTCTATCAATTGCCCAACAGTAATTTGTTTACCCGCCGTATGCTATTTTTCTCGAGAGAAGCCACTAGAGAAATCTACGCCCCCCAGGTCTATTCTTCTTCATATTTGATTTCCGATCTATTATTTGCCACTTTCATTTTCAGATCTATTATTCCAAAAACCCAAAAATACCTTGCTGCAATTTTTTGTTATTTATTATATTTCGCGTTTCCGCTAGATCTAGTTATCCAATCTACCACAATTTTATCTATCTTATACCCTAGAGGGATTGACAATCCCTCTTGCGTGTCGGGTTACAAGTATTTGTTCTTTGTGTGCAGGTACCATTTACATTGTGTTGTGTGATTCTCCTATTGGTTCGATAACCTTGATCTCATCACTGAGGGAAATACCTACCGTAGTCTTGCTGCATCATCCCTTCCTCTTTGGGGAAATACCAACGTAGTTCAAGCAACATCAAAAGGAATTTCTGGAGCCGTTGTCGGGGATAGATCATCAACATCTATCAGATTCCTAATCACAAATCTCATCTCCTTGCAATTTACATTATTTGCCATTTGCCTCTCGTTTTCATCTCCCTCACTACACAAAAAAATTCCATTTTATTTGCCCCCTTTTTCGTTCTCTGTTTTCTCGTCAGATCTATTAATGAGTGCAACCTTGCTTGCCTACTTTGTCATTATGGCTAGCATGGCTACCCCTCCTTTGTCACCAAATTTTGTAGTTCTATGCTTCAAGCAAAAACAAGGAGAAAATTTGAAATATGCTTGGTATAGATTAATGGAACCTTATCGCATTAGCAATCTTAAAGGAGATGCAAGGATTTTGCTTCAAATTTTATATAGGATTAGCTTTGCATCATAGACAACTCTTGGATTTTGTCGCTAAAGGGAATTTTTATTGAACTTGATGCCAATACTACTTATGAGATCATAGAGGGGATCTTGGGAATTCCACCAACCAAAAATGGGATTCCTTTTACTCAAGAAGGGGTTCAAATTTTAGACAAGTTGAGTGATTTGCATAAACATATGGTCGAGTTGCAAAAATATAATGAACCTCTCAAACATATTAGTGGAAACCTCAATCGCATGAATACTTTGATTACACTTTGCAATAAACGGTTGGATATTTTGGATCTCAAAATGGTTTCTTTTCCTGAGAACTTAGGGAAGCGTAAAGAGCCTCCCGTGTTTGACAAAAGCCCTTACAAAAGTTGCTAAAACTACAAATGACAACACTTAGATTTATGCTTTACGCCTAGCTAAGGGCATGAAACAATAGCACTTGTTGGGAGGCAACCCAATGAACAAAATTTATTTTTGCCCTTGTCTTTCTTTTCTTGAGTGTTCGCACAATTATGCTACTGTTATGATTGTGTTTTTTATGTTTTAATTAGTGTTTGGGCCAAGTAAAGCCTTTGGGATCATGTTAGGTGATAGTTGATTTGATCTTGTTGAAAAACAGAAACTTTGTGCGCCAGAAACATAATTGTTTAGAATTACACAAACGTGATAAAATTCTATTTTTTTACAAAAGATTGATATACAAATTGCCTACACTTACCTAATGTTTCAGAATTTTTGGAGTTATAGAAGTATACAAAGTTTCCAGATTCCTACAGATTGTTCCATTTTGACAGATTCTGTTTTCTTTGTGTTGTGTGCTTATTTTGATGAATCTATGGACTTTATCGAGGGGGGGGGGGTATAAGCCATACAAAAGTCGGAATATAGTAGATATAATGCAAAAATAAAATATGAATGGGTTTGCAACAGTACTTAGAGTGGTGATTTGCTTTGTTATACTAATGGATCTCACGAAGGTTTGTTGAGTTTTGTGTGATTGAAGTTTTCAAGTTTTGGGTGAGATCATGATGGATGAAAGAATAAGGAGTAAGAAGAGCCTAAGCTTGGGGACGCCCCATGGCACCCCAAGTTATTATCCAAATAGAAACAAGCAACTACGCTTGGGGATGCCCCCGAGTGGCATCCCATCTTTCTTCTAACGACCATCGGTATTTTACTTGGAGCTATATTTTTAGTCATCACATATCATGAATTTTGCTTGGAGCGTCTTGTATTATATGAGTCCTTGTTTGTTTTGCATTTTATTTTGTGTCAAGTATCCTTGCTGAACACACCTATTTGAGAGAGCCAAAATTAGGTTATGATTTGTTAGAATTGCTCTATGTGCTTCACTTAAAAAATTTGAGCTATGAAATTGTGCTAGTGCTTCACATATATCTTTTTGAGCATGGTGTGCTTTAATATTTTTGAAGAAATGCTCTCATGATTCACTTAGATTTATTTGAGAGTTAGTAAGTTTTGAAGAAATTCTCTCATGCTTCACTTATATTATTTTGAGAGACGAATTTTTTTATGCTCATGTTCTTCACTTAGATTTGTTTGAGCTATCAAAAGCAACATATGAAACTAGTCCCAAAGTGTTAGATATTTAAGAGGGATATAATAAAAACTTTCATGAAGATCATTGGACAAATTAAACTTGATTCTTTTTAATAGTTTCGCGATATGATGATAGTGATATGTGAGTCATGTTGATGAGTAATTGTGCTTTAGTAAGAATATTGGTGTTAAGGTTTGTGATTCCCCATGCAAGCACGAAAGTCAATAGTTATGCAATGAAATTGCATCCTACTTGTGGTGCACTATTCGGTGTTAGTTATGCTTAATGCTCGCTTATGAGATTTTTTGTTTCTTGGTTGGATGTTTCTCAATCTTTTTGCTAGCCTTCACCTGTACTAAGTAGGAATACTACTTCTGCATACAAAATCCTTAAACCTAGTTTTGCCATATGAGTCCACTATACCTACATATATGCAGTGTTTTCGTGCCGTTCTAAGCAAATTTGTATGTGCCATCTTTAATTTTCAAAATAATTTTCCTTTTTGTGTGCGCGTACTGCTCATGAAACGGTAAGGGGTGTCCGATATTTTTCCATGCTAGATGTTTTATTCTCAAGATGAGTGTTTATTCACTTGTCATTGCATGAGAGTACGTCAAAGGTATTAGGGATGCCCAATCCCGAAATGAAAATGAATTTACTTCATGTTGTCAAATAATAAATTCCTTGGAAAATATTGGTATGGACGGTACCCGTGGATATGGCTAGCCGTGGAATGTGAAAGTATGGTGGAAAAAGGAATAAACTTTATTTTCTATTTGGGAACCGCCTATAATACATCTAGCATGGAAAGTATTGGGAACAACTCGATCGTTTTCGTCGATAGGAAAAACAAGCCACCCAAAATGTTTTATCTCTATTTTTCTGCTTTGAGCTCTGGCACCTCTACAAATCCATACTTCCCTCTGTGAAGGGCCTTTTTATTTACTTTATGCAATTTCTATTTTTATTTGAGTCTTCGTCTTATCTTAGAAAGCACCAACAGAGGGGCATTATGATCGTACTTGAGCATTGGGTGTAGCTAATATGCGAGTGTGTTTCATGAATGGATCAATGATTGAGCATAATGGGCTAGCAATAACTTGCTTTAGCATTGATATTTTGAAAGACTTGGTTGCTTGTTGATATGCTTGAGTATTGAAATCTTCATGTCAAAACTAGATTATTGCTTTGAATCATATAAAAGTCCAAATGTCCATGCTAGAAAAGAAAAGAATATGTGATGAACATGTTAGGAAGCATTCCACATCAAAAATTCTATTTTTATCATTTACCTACTCGAGGACGAGTAGGAATTAAACTTTGGGGATGCTGATACATCTCCAACGTATCTATAATTTTTGCTTGTTCCATGCTGTTATATTATCATTCTTGGATGTTTTATAATCATTTTATAGCAACTTTATATCATGTTTTGGGACTAACCTATTGACATAGTGCCCAGTGTCGGTTGTAGTTTTTTGCTTTTTTTTTACTTCGCAGAAAATCAATACCAAATGGAGTCCAAACACAGCAAACTTTTTGGAGATTTTTTCGGGACCAGAAGACACCTGTTGGGCCAAAGAAGTACCAGAGGGGGGCTCCAAGGGGAGCACAACCCACCTGGGCGCGCATGGGGGCCTAGGCGCGCCCTGGTGGGTTGTGCCCACCTCGGCCACATCCTGCACTGCCTCTTTTGTCTATAAATACCACGAAAATCCAAAAACCCTAGGGGAGTCGACGAAACACAATTCCAACCGCCACAAGTTCCAGAACCACCAGATCCAATCTAGACACCATCACGGAGGGGTTCATCCTCCTCATTGGTGCCTCTCCGATGATGCGTGAGTAGTTCATTGTAGACCTACGGGTCCGTAGTTAGTAGCTAGATGGCTTCCTCTCTCTCTTTTGATTCTCAATACAATGGTCTCTTGGAGATCTATTTGATGTAACTCTTTTTGCGGTGTGTTTGTTGGGATCCGATGAACTTTGAGTTTATGATCAGATCTATTTTATCCATAAAGTTATTTGATTCTTCTTTTGATCTCTTGTATGCATGATTACTTATAGCCTCGTATTTCTTTTTTGAATCTTTGGTTTAGTTAGGCCAACTAGATCGATTATTCTTGCCATGGGAAGAGGTGCTTTGTGATGGGTTCGGTCGTGCGGTGTTCTTTCCCAGTGACAGAAGGGGCAGCAAGACACGTATCGATCGTTGCTATTAAGGATAACAAGATGGGGTCTATTCCTACATGAATAGATCTTGTGTACATCATGTCATCATTCTTATTACATTACTTCATTTCTCCATGAACTTAATACACTAGATGCATGCTGGATAGCGGTCGATGTGTGGAGTAATAGTTGTAAATGCAGGCAGGAGTCGATCTACTAATATTGGAAGTGATGCCTATATAATGATCATTGCCTGGATATCGTCATAATTATTTGAAGTTCTATCAATTGCCCAACCGTAATTTGTTTACCCGCTGTATGCTCTTTTTCTCAAGAGAAGCCACTAGTGAAATCTACGACCTCGGGGACTATTCTTCTTCATATTTGATTTCCAATCTATTATTTGCCACTTTTAATTTCAGATCTATTATTCCAAAAACCCAAAAATACCTTGCTGCAACTTTTTGTTATTTATTTTATTTCACATTTTCGCTAGATCTATTTATCCAATCTACTACAATTTTATCTATCTTATACCCGTGAGGGATTGACAACCCCTCTTACACGTCCGGTTGCAAGTATTTGTTCTTTGTGTGCATGTACCGTTTACGTAGTGTTGCGTGATTCTCCTATTGGTTCGATAACCTTGGTCTCATCACCGAGGGAAATACCTACCGTAGTTGTCACTACAAAAAAAGACACATCCGTGACATTTTGGGCCGAACGAAATTTTTTCTGTCATGCTTATGACACTTCTATGACTATAATTGTGACAAAACCCGGTATCATCATAGATGTGGTGGGATCCTACTTTTATGACAAAAAATCATGACAGAAAACAGGCTTTTCGTCTAGGGTGGGCCGGAGATGCAGCCGCATGACATTCTTTGGGCCGTCCATGACGGAAACAACCGTGGTAGAAGTGAGGGCGAGGAAAATATCGGGGATTTCCCGGTTACGACGGGTGGTCGGGGGCCGAGCGATGCACGTTTCTCTCATACACGTACGCGCGTGGGTGCGAGGCGTTGGGCTCTAGCTGAACCCGAGCAAGGTGTTCACCTACTGAACCTGAGTGATTGCACTGCAGGCTACGCATTACTGAACCCGAGCGATTGATCGATCTGGCTGTTAACTGAACCCGATCGAGCGATTCCTTCGCTAGTGCTGCTAACTGAAGCCGATCGAGTGATTCCTTTGCTACTGCTGCCTCTTGATGAACAGTGAGCATTGTTGGGGGTTTGGATGAACAGTTCCCGGCGGGGATTGGATGAACAAGACCCCATTGTAGTAGAGGCCGTTGCCGCTAGATGAACATGACCCCGATCGAGCCAGTTGGTGGTGGATGAATAGGACCCCGTGGAGGGCTGGATGAACAGGACCCATGGAGGGCTGGTTGAACAGTAGCCGGTGGATAGCTGGATGAACAGTAGCCCGTGGAGGGGTGGTTGAACAGGACCCTGTGGAGAGGGCTGGTTGAACAGTAGCCGGTGGAGGAGCGGTGGAGGCTAGATGAACAGGAGCCCGTGAATAACAGTCACAGGTGGAGGCTGGATGAGGTTGACGGTGGATGAACAGTAGCCCATGGAGGCTAGAGCGAGGCGGTAGACGGTGGATGAACAGAACCCTGTTTCGACCGTAGGCGCTCCAACACAAGTCCGTTTCCTCCATTTTGTGGTACGCCACACCCCTCCCAATCAACAGGACCTTGTTTCGACCGTAGGCACTCAAACACAAGTTCGTTTCCTCCGTTTTGCGGTACGACAGACCCCTCCCGATGAATAGGATCCCATTTCGACCGTGGCCGGTCGAACAGAAGGCCGTTTTCTCTGTTCTGCGGTACGCCAGACCCCATTTCGTCTATTCCGGCCAAGCCGGTTGGCTCCCGTTTAACAAGACGCATTTCGACCCAGTCGGTTGCCTCCCGATGAACAGGACGTTGTTTCTCCGTTCTGACCCAACCGGTTCGCTGCCTGATTTATAGGACACCGTTGCTGCCGTCCGTTGCCTCTCCATGTACACAAGCCCTGGTCGTCCGTATATATGCGCGAGTATGCGCTCGAGACCCCGCCTGTATGTACGTACGTGGCCATATTTTTTGCCCTGTGGTTGTACGTACGTATACATGACTTAGACAGGACTGCGTGAACAGCTATGGCGGGTGCTCTACAATGACACGTGCCGCTACTTACTTGGCCACGGTTCATACTTGCAGAGAGACCGATTGACCAGTATGTACATACACATTCGCGACCAGACAGATAACGCTACGTACGCTTTGACCGGGTGGCTCCCAGCTGTCAAGGAGGATAAGGACGCACTTCCTTGCGTGCGAAGATATAGCTGGTCGGTCCCAGCTATCTGGGGGAGGAATCATTTTTATTTTGCGAGTAATAAGGAGGCACTTCCTTGTGTTCGAAGATGTAGTTGGTGGGTCTAGCTGTTAGCCTCACCGCCTAAAGTCCTCTTCCGATGGTTGTCCTTCGTTGACCACGCCGTGCCGAGAGCACCGAGGCAGTGGACGACGGCAAGGCCTAGGAAGGGAATGACGTAGAGCTGGGGAAGATGTGGAAGTGGATGACCACGCAGAGGGAAGTATGTGGGTTGACTGCTTCGGCTGCGGTGTGAGGCTGCCGTCGCCGGAGAATAACAAGAGGTGTGGGTGTGTATAGAGGGATGTCATGGACAGCGGGGACAGCATAGCCGGACATTGGTGGCAGGAGCAGGCGGCACGCCCAGCACTGGTTTGGGCGGCTGGAGCAAGAAGACCAGATGTTGAAGAAGTAGGACGGCCGTTGGATGGACATCGTATGGTCACTGCAGCTAGAATCGTTTATATTGACTAAGTTGACAAAGCCCTTGGTATGCGTCAAATTACTAGGCCCACAGGTCAAGCCCCGAAATGGTGCGCCCCAGATTTCAGGGGAAGGAATCATTTTTTGGGCAGCTGAAGCAAGAATATCTGAGATTGAAGAAGAAGCGCGACATCCGTTAGATGGACATCCAACGGCCGCTGCTGCTAGAACCGTGTGTTGACTATAAGTTGACAAAGCCTTGCATACACGTCAACTTAGTTTTTTTAGGGGACGCGTCAACTTAGTACGCCCACAAGTGTGTGGCAGAGAACATATAGCCCATTTGCGATTTGTAAGAATGTACAACCCATTTTTGATTTCTAATGGAATTTACTACAACCCATTTATAGTTTTTTAAAAGTACATTCCATTTTCTAGCTAGGACAACTATTAATAATTTCAACTAACCGCTCAAAACAGAATTCAATAAAATTTTCCACATTTTGATGGGATCCGAAATATTTTTATCCTGAAATTTATAGTCAGATTAAATATAATTTCAAAATAAATTTGTATTACATAAAAATCAAACGAAATATTGCCGCACAACAAGTAATGAAATTAAAATTTCCAAAATCCAATAATAATATTTTTTTAACTAATTACGTGTTTGGTGCTTTTTTATAGTTACTGCCCAGTTTTTATAATTACATCCCATTTATTATTTCTTAAAGCCCATTTTCTTGTTAAGCCTAATGCATCCCTCCTAGGAAAGATTTGCAGCCCAACGGGGCGGATAATAACAAGTTGACCCAGATATTGTGTACAACTGTCGGACCAGTTGCATTGCTGATGTTCAAAAAAAAGGGATGTATTTAAAAACATTAAAACTGAGCACTTTTCCTGCCCTCCCACGCTATTAGCATTTGTATCCGTTGGATCATCACTCTTGGGCATTCTTGGCCATCAGATTGGCTCTTAATCGCACAACGAGTCTTCTGATTAATCTTAACGAGCGGTAACCTTATTGGGCCGCTGCTCTGGTGGCTTTTTTGGGCGCCTGGGACTCAATTAGGCCTACTAGGCCCGTAATAGCACCCGTACATGTAACAGCCTACACTCGCCTCCCTCTCCCTGACCTCTCGTCTCTCTCTCACGACCTCGGCAGTTTTGTAGTCACCGCCGAAATCCCCATCCGCGGAACGATGCCTCATCTTTGCCCAGCCACCATCATCCTCCTTCTCATGTTTTACCCTCAAGATGCAACAGGAAGGGGTTGCACTCTTAGATCGGTCGCGACACTACACCACCGACGCACGAACCAGATTTGTTCATACGTCATGTAGGTGGCTCTGCCACCGGATCCAACCTCGCTCGAGCACCCGCGCGGATGTATGTTGAGCACCTCCTGGCAACCCTAAACCGATCTAGTTCTTGTGAATCCAAGATGCAAGCAGCTCCTCCAGGTGGTTCAGAGGGGTTGGCATGGAGACGGCGAGAAGGATGCGTTGTCAGGGTGACCACGATGAGTTTCTAGTGTGTCCATGGTGACATATCTGTAATCGGTTATGTAACATGAAGCTTTCCTAGATTCATTTGTGAGGTATGATTTCCCCTTTATTCCATGGTACCTATTTAAGCAATTCAACAGATTGTTGATTTGGTTTTTGTTCTGCGGGAATAAAGTTTGACACAAAACATCTTGTATGGAGAAGATTTCATTGGTGTTCCATGTACTGACGAGCAGCCAGATGTAAGGGGAAGAGGAGGTTCGATGATGGCAAGAATGGCCATGGCGCCAGCCTATGTTCCTGGTTATGTCTTCCCATTGCTTGTTTTCTTTGAACCATTTAGACTTTGATTTATTTAGCCATGTGCATATCATGTATTTGATGCAATGCACAAGAATAACCATGCACTCGGTGGACTTTAAATTATTATTTTTGTGTGTTAGGAGTGCGTGAGGAGTACAGAGTGGAATCATCATAGAAGATAGCATCAATTTTCATAACCGAGCGTTGCAACTGAGCCACATGTGAAGCTTATTTTCTGGGTACAAACTGTTAGCACGAAACTTATCGAAATTGACCAATACCTTCCCAAAGGTACCTAAGTATCCAGTTTATGTTTGTTGTGTGGCTTTTTTCAGATCCAACATAATTTGATACCCTTCATGGAGATGGATAAACCTACCAATCAACACTGTTGAAAATTTCGCTTCCATATCTGACAATGAATTGAACCGCGGTGCTCACATAGGAACCCACACTGGAGCACTTACCACTCCATACAACCAGATACCAATAGATTTTGAAACTTTCACGAGGCTTCTCTCCTTGCATCTATCCTTGGCAAGTTTTTTTTGATGCGAGATTTCGTTAACAATGTTTGTTCTCACTTCTTCCTGTATATAGGTCAATATCACGATGAAAAATATACAAGGACTCTTTGAACCATAGATCGTGTAGCTTATACCGAACTACACAATGACCGCAAAATCTTCACTCAAAAAAAGAAAAGAAGCCACTCGGTGAAGCAGATGCAGATCCTACAACCAAATTAATCCATGTCCCTGGTGTAAGTTTCCCTTCATGTCAACAATTACCACATCTTGATTTCGTACTGACTAGAAATACTTTTCATACGCTTTTTAAGTGGCAGCAAAAGCATATGCTCTAAGACATGTACTGCTAACAGAGATCACAAGTGCACTTGGACTGTCTACTGGGACTCTTCACGAATCCACCCTCGATATAAGGGGTTGGATTGAGATAGAAGTACACCCAAGTGAGGGCGATCCTTCTGCAAATAAGTAGAGATTCGATGGGGACACTGCACCCACCACATACTCTTTTTAAGTATCTTGACTTTTTGTTGATTGGTGCTTGCCAATTTTTTCCTACAGGTTACTTTGGTAAAAGATTTTCCAGTAGTTGTAAATTAACTCTATCTGGGGAATAGCCAAAAGATATATTTGCTACAGACAATTGTTTCCTTTTCCTCTACATGCCCCATATTGACATCTGTTATATTACGCTAGAGAGTGAAGAAAAATATTTAATTTAGATTCCAATGCCCAGTCTGTTGTGCTTTTTCATGTTGGTAGTTTTGCAACACTATAGTAGCTATAATTGATGTGGCAATTGTTCTGTAATTAGATAATCGCTTGTGGACATGTGAGGAGCTTTAAAAGCATTGGGAGATACTAAATAGACTTATGTTCTGTGTCCTTGCAGCCACCATTAGGTACTACCATTCTTCAATAGATAATAGATTTACTTTTCACATTTCCTTCCAAGCGACTTTATTCTTCTTATACTATTTTACCATCTATTATCCATAGTGAAGTTTTGATGTGTTAATTCTTTCTACTTATATGAGCAGGCCAAAGTTGTTGGTTTAGTAGGTAAGGCTAAAGCCAAAGTTGTTCCGAAGCTTACGTCAGAAGGACTTTGGCTTTCTAGAGGAGAAAAAAGTGGCAGAGTTATTATTTTTCATAGTGTGCCTGTTCTGAAACAAGATGTGAGCACTCCTGTGTATGTTCTTTTCGATGTTATTGCAAATTTTTTGAATGATGGAGACAAATTGGGTGGGTCTGTGCTTCCCCAACATACTATGAAAAACAATGCATCACACGCACACCTAATTGTAACTATTTTGGAGATGATGAAAATTTCTACACCCAATAAGGATATATATTTTCTTGGTTAAGAGTTAAAGGTTTCTTTTTTAGACTAGGTATATGGAACAACCTATGTTAAGCATTATTATTTTTGTAAGAGTCCTAATTGAACTCTTGTCTTGCGTGGTGCTCTGAGTTGTGCACCAATCTTCTAATACATCTTTCAACCCTGAAAACTGAAACCTGTGTCCATCTTGACCCGCAAGTCCATAACCGGTACCACTCTACTTTCCACACCAAATAAAATTCACCTTTCCTATATTGGTCAATTACGGGCTCCATTTTTACATACTGATGAAAATTGGAAATGTTTCCAACTATGGCTATGTCTACACACTTACAACAATATCTACCTGTGGTAATACCTATCATTCCATCGTAAAATTGGACGGGCGCAGCAACGCGCGCCACCAATGATCTAGTAGTACAATACAACTTTACATGGCTACTCAGCCCACATTCAGCGACGTCGGAAAGGCCCAAACAAGGCTTCTGTGCAACTTTTTGAAGTCAGTGAGCTTAATTAATAACTTAAGAAAACATTTAGAGTACAGTGGAACCTAATTAAAAGCTGTCACGAGCGAAGAAATAATTCAACGGGTCCTACTTGTGCGTGTGTGTATGTGCGTGTGTGTGTGAGAGAGAGAGACAGAGAACCATCGATCGATGCTCGTAAATACATCTTTCAGCCATATGCATTGCTGATGCTCAGTAAAAACTTATATAGTTGACACAATCATATATAACATCATAGCACAATGAACTTGCATACAAAAATTTCACGCAGGCGGCACAATCAGGGTGGAAGCAATAGATTGCTACGAGTAGGGCTATCTTGAAACCAACGAATTTGTACATAACGGTTCATCGTCTTTATCAATGACGGGGAAATATCTTGAATTCCGTGCAAAGAAAACAGACAAACAACACAATAAGTTCTGCTAGCACATTAAGTTGACATACAACCCTTTCTAAAAAAAGGTTCAGGTACAAAAATAGAACATGTCACAATCAAATGTATTGGCACATCAGTGCTTCAGACCCATAGCTCGGATTTAACTAATATCTAACAAAATTTAGTTGTTACCTCAAATTAGAGCACATCCAGGCAGCCAGCCTTGCCTCTTCTCCCAAAGAAGCAGTGGCCTCCGCCGCGCGATGGAGTAGGCCCTGTGCCATCCATCGTTCCGAGCCATAACCGTTAGAGCCCAGCTGTATCTCAGCACCCTGGTTCCTACACCAGTATCTCAGCACCAATCACATTCGATATGGTGGACCGCTTCTTCATCCATGCCATAACCGTCAGAGCCCAGCTGTATGGAGGAACAAACATACTTACGAGCTCACCTCCAAGGTCGTTGATAAGCTCATTCATGGACTCGCTGTTCCAAGCACGTCGAGGCATGCTATGGAAGGTAAGCTTTGTTAAAAACTCAAGCTCAGAGGGCAACGAGCCCCATCTTGGGTCCCACCAATCAAATCTCACGAGCGCACCGTCGCAGAACAAACGTCGGGAAGATTCGAACACACGACTGCAGTCGGAAGTTGTCCGGAACCTGGCGAAGAAATCAGCCGGTGGCGGACAGACTTCGACAAGCAAGTCACTTATTTGGATGTCGTGCGCAATGGCAACAACTTTGACAAGGTCGTCCGGCAAGAGGGGAGGTCGGTCGCCATTGATGGTTACCATCAGCACTTTGCCGGCAAACTGGTCGTCAAGCGCTGCCATGCCACTATTGAGAGACAGCACGCAGCGCCCGAAGGCAGGACGGACATCAGGATCTCCGGCTTGAAGATCCGCGTTGACCAATGACATGATAGTGCACCTGAGTACAGGGAGTACAGGAGGGGGATTTGGGGGAACTGGAGTAGGAATCGAGATTCCAGAGGTGGGGGAGGGGCATGAAATTGGGGATGAAAAGGTAGCATGAATTTCGAACATGCGCCAATATGCTCTCGACGCGCAAGCGCACTAAAACACTGGTGGCGCCCATGTGTCAGCCTAAGAGTCCTTATTCTTTCTTTTTTTGAGAGCCGACCTTTTTTTGAGGATCTTTTGAGAGCCCGGCCTAAGAGTCATAATTGACCTATTTGGCATTGTGTTACTACTTGGCCCATATTCAACAACAACTCACTGGCCCAAACAAGTGTACATCATCGAAAAGACACTGAGCTCAAATTATAACTTGAAAAAAGGAGATATACTCTAAACATTGGAGAATGGTGATGCCCTCATTTATCCCACCAGCAGTTCGAGACAATAAACAGTTTGATACAACGATATATACAACATTCAAACACTGACTAGTGACTACTACTGACATAAACAACAAGACATGATAGTTCATAAGAAGTCTTGCTAAAACACCAAAACGCACCCATCTGCAGCGCTCAGACTCTCATGATCCAGACGAGAATGACATTCTAAATAGAGGCAACTCTTACATAGTAAGAGTTACATAGACGAGGATGACCAAATGACAAGGAATATGCATAACAAAAGAGAGAACTACCCATCCAGAACAAGCAGCAAAGACAACAAGTCATTCAAAGAGGGATGATCCAACACCATCATAATTTGCAGCCCCACTTCAACGACCAGTGATCCAGAGACACCAGTACTCCACCCTTTCGATGCAACAGCCCAATTACCTATCAACTTGAGGGCTTGAACTGCATCACCGCCTGTCGGACTTGAGACATCCAAGGATCAAAGTTAATCCAGATGCCTTTGTCATTCTCACCTTATTTTGGTTGCAGGCTGTATCAGTCAGGGGAGTTTGCTCCCGAAGTCCTAGGGCTCACTGTGTAGACACAGTTTTCCATAGCAAACAGAGCCTCTCTACCATCAAGGTCCTTGCCAACGGTGAGCTCCTGGTTAATCGGATAATTGAGTCTGAGAAATAGAGAGTGTGAACCAAGGTTGTTTACCCGCCTCCAACTCAAAAATCTTGAAGGCCCCAACAAGCTGGTATCCTGCTCATAGACGTAACAACCACTGTCCGGGTACTCACGTATTTCACGATGCTTGTACACAGCGGGGTTTTTGCAATATATCTTTTCCAGCTCATGTGTCCAAATGATCATCAGTCTATTGTCGTAGTCTAATCGAGCGAGGAACCAGTTGTGCTTCCCTGTTTTTGGCAAAGGTGGTGTGATTATGAAGGGCAGCAACTGTAAGGACACTACATCATATATAAAAGGACATGAAATGTTAATGTAAGATCAACATTGTTCAGAGTATGAGTAGGATAATGCAAGAAACGACATTGATATGTACTTGTTGGTGAAAGTGCTAGTTATCGACTAGAGGGGGGGTGAATAGGAGATTTTTATCAAAGTCTTCAAAACGTGGAAGTTTCAAAGACAAACAGTAGAAATGACCTAATTGATATGCAGCGGAAGATAAACTACAACAAGCAAGCCATAGTCAAGTATGCAATAGTGTTAACGTACGAAGACTAATAGCAGCTAGGTAGTAAGGGTCAGGACAGAAGATAGTATGAAGCCAATCAACAATAGTAGTCAAGCAATGAAGTCAAACAGATAAGAAAGATAAGCAATGACTTCACGAATACAAACTCAAAGTAAAGGAGGGAAGGGATAGAACCAGTCACTTGTTGAAGACACATGATTTGTTCGACCAGTTCCAGTTGCTGTGACAACTGTACGTCTAGTTAAGGAGGCTGAGATTCAACTCAGAAGACCGCGTCTTCACCTTATTCCCCTTGAGCTAAGGACACACAGTCCTCGCCCAATCACTCTGGTAAGTCTTCAAGGTAGACTTCCGAACCTTCACAGACTTCGTTCACCGGCAATCCACAATGACTCTTGGATGCTCAGAACGTGATGCCTAACCGGCTGGAGGATACACAGTCCTCAAGTGTAATAAGTCTTCAGGTCACACAGACAGAAAGACTTCAGTGATTCCTAACACTCTCTGGCTCTGGGTGTTTGGGCTTTGTCATCGCAAGGATTTCTCTCTCAAAGGCTTCGAGGTGGGCTGCTCTCAAAACGACAAAAGCCGTAAACTAACTCTGAGCAGCCACCGATTTATGGTGTAGGGGGTGGGCTATTTATAGCCACAAGGCAACCCAACCTGATATGTCCGAAATGACCCTGGGTCACTAAGGAACTGACACGTGTTCCAACGGTCAGATTTGAAACACACACGGCAACTTTACTTGGGCTACAAGCAAAGCTGACTCATCCAGCTCTGGATAAGATTTGCTCTCATTGTCTTCGCTCGAAGACATAGGATTTGGGTTGAGCATCACTTCAGTCACTCTGACTTAGTTCACTTGGACCCCACTTAACAGTACGGTGGTTCCTATGACTCAACACAGAAGAAAAGGAAACAACGAAACAACTCAGTCTTCGCGCTCCATAGTCTTCACTCAATGTCTTCTCATGTCATAGTCTTCAATGTGAACATCTTCACACACCACCATTGTCTTCAATGTCTTCATACATTTTTAATGGTCATCTCCGGTAGGTAAACCGAATCAATGAGGGACACTACCTGCGTTATCCTGCAATTCTCACAAACGCATTAGTCCCTCAACCAACTTTGTCGTCAATACTCCAAAACCAACTAGGGTGGCACTAGATGCACTTACAATCTCCCCCTTTTTGGTGATTGATGACAAACTGGTTGAAGTTTTCAACGGGCAAGAAGTATGTGAAATTGTAAAGGATAGCGTATTGTCTTCATAAGTGGCAAGGGCTCCCCCTGAAGATGTGCACATAAATAATTTGCTTTTGGAATGCAAATGCACATGGCAGGTTGTACTTGTGGAGATCCTCTTCAACTTATGAAGATAATTCATCATGCACGAAATGATATAGCTAAGAGAATGACATGCATAATGAAAAATGGACGTCTGCAGAATGATCTAAGTGCGGAAGTTATCATCACACATGGAAACACAGATAAGTAGCAGACGACCATCAAGGTTAAGTGTTACAACTCAAAGAACAAAGTGTATCAAAAGCAAGAGTTGTAAGCACTAGGCAAAAATATAAAGCAACCGCCCTTATGAACCCGCTTGAAGACTATCAACTCATATGCTTCTCCCCCTTTTGTCAGTAATGACCAAAAAGGTTTGAAGACATAGAGCATCTACTCGTCTTCTTGAGGAGTAGGTGAAGCAACAGGGTTGTCGTTGTTGGTTGGCGGTGCAGATGAACTTGGTGCAGTGTCGATGCGTGAAGAATTAGGGGGCGGTGAAGTTGCATCGTCTTCATCATCGATCACATTGGCATTGACAGTTGCCGCGGAGGAAGAATAGTCAGAGTCTTCAAGAGATGGAGTTCTACGTAGGACAGCATTCCGTGGAGGAGTGGAGTCAAACTTGAATCTTTCAGTGAAGCCATCGTCTTGAAGATCAGCTTCAGCACTGAGCAGGGTCAAACTCTTCCATGATCGCCGACAAGTTTCGTGAGTGACAAATGCATTCTTGGTGGCAAGGTTTCGAATGCGATTTACATCCACCAAGAGGCTTTGCATCTGACGCTTGAGCCAAAAATGATGCTTATCCTGTTTCTGATGCAGTGCCACAAGAAGTTCTCGATCATTGAGGACCCGAGAGCGCTTCTTTGGCCTTTGAGCAATTGTGCCCTCAGTAGCTTCAGTTGGCGCACGATGAGGCAGACGAGTATTTCCAGCCATCGGATAGACACGCGTGACAGCTTGGACTCCTTCCATAGGCTGAGTGAAGCTTTGATGTTCAGCATTTTGATGACAAAGAGGCTTCTTGGCAGATTCAGGGTATATGGCTTCAACTGACATATCAACCTCTGGTAGGAAGATCACATGATTGCGAGCAGAGGGCTGATAGTTGACAGCAGAGTGTTGCTTTATGAGGCGCATGACCCATGGAGCATAGAATTTCAGGCCAAAAAGGTCAGATCCAGATGCAGCTAGTTGCCTGATGAAGAAATCTTGCGCATTGAAGTTGATGCCATTGAGGATGTAAAAGACCAATGTCTTCACGGCTCCTTCGAGTTTGGCAGCTGATGAATGTCCTTTGATAGGCCATAGAGTCCACCTGATGATATGATATATGGTGCGCGGCAGATACTCAAGGTCATCAACAAAGAACTCCTTTGGATATTCAGCATCATGTGGCAAAGTCTTCATCATGCTCAACATCTGGCTCATATTGGGTTCAGGCTTATGGAAGATGCTCTCCAGTGCATTGCAGTGGTTTTGACAACCAGGTTCATATAGCTCTCTGGGAGTGGATAGGCCTGTAAGCTCAATGATGTCAAGAGCTTTGGCTTCATGATGAACATTTCCTATCATCCACTCGAGAACCCATGTCTTCGTATCTCTGTTATAACCGCGAATGTGGAGCGTAGGATAGAATTGAAGCAATAGCTCTTCATTCCAATGTTCTTTGTCTGTCACAAAGCTAAGCAGACCGGCATCACGAAAGTAGTCAAGTGCTTCTTCTAGGCATGGAAGTCCAGCAATGGCTTCAGTGTCGAGGCGCATATGAGGGAAAATGCGCCCTTGATCATACAGAACACAGGAGTAATAGCTTCGCTGCTGATGACTCCAGAACCAATCTGATGATATTCTTGGCCTTGTGTAGGGGTTCTTTGAGCTGTCAAAAAATGTGTTGTGGCTTTTGAAGCCATTTGCATTGAAGGACTCGACAGATGTGGCAGTACCCGGAAACCTTGGCAGTCTTGGCTTTGGCTTCTGGACCTGAGGCCTATGCTCAATGTGATAGTCAAACTGAGGACTAGAGACAGTAGGCGGAGGGACCAGAACGGGCCATCTTACTGTGACTAGCTTGCCATGGTTGTATGCTTGCTCGATTGTATAGGGCCTTGGTGGCGGATCAGGAGCAGTGGCAGCAACAGTGGCTTCGGGCTGCACAACAGAAGCTTCAGGAGCATTTTCAGCATTGACTTCTGGTACAGTGCTTGGGACAGGCTCCACATTAGCTTCAGCCATGACTATGTCATTGGCTTCATTGGTGTTGGTGGTGGCAGCCTCAAGGTTTTCAACCTCCACTTGCTGAGCTGGAGGGTCAGGCACAGAAACGTTCACATCATGAACAGCTTCTTCAGGAATGGGGGGGGAGTAGGGACACGTTCTTCTTGATGTTCGTCATCGGCTGATGCAGCCGGATTGTCTTCAACAGCTAGTGCTTCAGACTCGGAGACATTCACAGCAGGAGTGGCTTCTGAAAACACTTGACGTGCAACAGGTTGATGGTGCACTTCTCCTTCTGGAACGCTCGGAAGAGGGGCTTGAGGCCTTGGTCCTTTGCGAAGCCTTTGTAGTACAGGCGACGCCTTTGGAGATGGAGTGGGCAGGTCCTCATCCTCTTCAACTTGCACGAATGGTGTGGCTTGTTGTTGTTGGGGAGTACTGGGGGAGTCTTGTTGTTGCGGGCGGTCAGCCCATGATGCATCCTAAGCAATTGGCGTCAGAGGATGACCAATGCTAATGATTTCGCTATTCGTGAGAACAGGCGATGATACCATGTTGTGTTCAATCTGAGGAAGAACTTCATCATCTTCAACATTGTCATGGTGAACAATGTCTTTAGCAGCAATAGGATCAACTGCTGGAATTTCTTCAGCTTCATAAGCCTCTGTGGAAGCAGGCTCATGAACAATCATTCGTCGTTCTTGATGTTCAGATGCAGGGCGAACCATTGAGATAGGTTCAACAACTAAGGGCTCTGTGGGAGCAGCCCGATTCTTCTTGATCTTGCGCTTCTTCTTGGAGGGAGCAGCATCAGAGGCTTCTAAGGTTTTCCTTTTTCTGGCTTCAGCCTCTGCAGCCCTCGTCTTCTTCTGTTCTGAAGCGGTTGACATGGCCTTTGGCTTCGAGCTAGTCATGCTGCTTGGGAAGACTATGTGAGGTTCATCTTGCCTCGAAGGTGCAGGTTGGACAGTTGATAGCTTCTTCTTCTTTGCAGCCATCCTGGGGTCGATGCCAGGACGACCAGGAGCCTTGCGCTTCTCAGCCTCATTGTAGGCTAGCACACACTTGTCAGCCAGATTCTTCATGCGCTCTCGAGAGCCTCGAGCTTCTTCACGCTTCTTGTGAAAGGCTTCTTTGAGCTCGTGCAGCATGATTTTGAAGTTTTTTACATCTTGCACACTGAGATTGGCCACATGCTTCTTGAACTGAGCCTTTTCATAGTCAATCTTGTGCTTCAGTTCGACGATGCGCTAAGCAATAGCTAGCTCAGAAGCAATAGCGCCATTGAAGGAGACGCTGAGTCCAATGGGAAGTTGCAAATCATCAAAGCTAAGATTTGGTGTGTCAAACCATTCATCAATGAAGTTATTGAGGACGGCCACATCAAAGAGAGGCAAGTTATTGAAGATCTCTGCATCTTCCTTGCTCTTGATCAGTTGCTCAAGAGCATCATCTACAATATCGTCATCGGTGGACAGATCAATGTGCTCATCACGCAGAATGGCAGCAGGAGTCAAAGCCTGATCAGTACTCTTGACGATTTTCTTTTTCTTCTCCGTCTTCTTGGAGATGCGTGAAAGATCTTCAGACTGCACACTATCTTCAGGAGGTGCAGTGGCCAGTGGCTTCACACGAGAAGCTTTTGGAGGTGCAGCTGATGATGAAGCCTTAATCTTCTTTGGCTTTTGCGGCCTTGGAGGAGGATCTGGGGCTTCATCAGAATCAGCATCATTGTCAGAATGATCCACTTTGGCACCTTGTACCAAGACGTATGAGATGAGGCCATCAAGGTTTGCAAAAGGGGGCAATTCTATTTTCTTCAGCTTCACGTGTGCCATCATCACGGGGAGCAGAGGGACCAGGATTGAAGTCTAATCCCCATGACTTCTTGTTTTCCTTTGCCGAAGCCTTAGCATACTAGAAGTTGCGCTTGAAGAGATTGTCGTCACGACACCAGCGTCGAATCCATTGGATTCGAGTCTTGCGTTGATTATAATCCTCTTCAGGATCTATTTTGTAGATTTCTGCAAGATCATCAGGCAGATCCTTTGAAGTTCCCCCACGACGTTGTCTGCCACCCTTCCTTACTGATTTCTCTGCAGCCATGAACTTCAAACTGAATGGTTTCAATAGGTTCAAAGGCTTCAAAGGCTTTTTCTTGCTGGTCAGACAGGAACTGGCTTCGGGAGACTCAATGTGTTGCTGTAAGAATTCTGCAAACGAATGCAGACTATGAGAACCTAGGGATTCTCCCACGGACATGTACCTGTGACAGCATTAGAGATGCGAGGGAACGGGAAGAGGTCATATGCATTCTCAGAAGATTTTGAAGATAAATCAGTTTGAAGACATTGACCTCATGTTGCGAAGACATTCACTTATATGTTGAGAGTCGGTTCCAGATTTGTACGAATCCGTGAATAAGTACAAGGGAGGAATCTAACTAGATGTGAAGCTTAAGTGAATATACTAGGCAGTATGAGATGCAGACATAATAGATCTAACTTTGTATAGACAGAAACCAATTCTGGTAAATTGGATGAATCATTGAGGATCAAAAAGCTGGTAAAAATAGAGTTATATTTACCACATGAAGAACTGCTAGATGGGATGAATAGGAGACCGAGAAGTTCAATCCACCATGCACTAACTTGGCGAGGGAGGACACCTACGGCGGTGGCGGAGAGGACGATGCCTGCGGCCGGAGTGAGGATGGCGTCGGAGAAGTCGCGGCAGCTAAGCGCTTCGTCGCTGGCGTCGTCGAGAGCTAGCGGTGGCGCTAGGGTTTTGACGAGGTGGAGAGGTGGAAGAAGGTTTTCTTGACCGCAGGGGACACGCATTTATAAGTAGGTGTGCGGCACAACGCAATTACGCAGGTGCCCCTGTCTATTCACATCCGTGGGACATGTGGCAAGCATGCAACATACTCAGAGTTGTCCCACGTTCCCACGCCCGCCAAGTTTGTCGGATGGTTGTTCCAGCTTCTCCGAATTTCAGTCAATAAGGATGAATCATTTAACCGACTTAATGTTTGTCTCTGTGTCTTCTGCTGACAAGGATGCAGAGAAGACATTCGACAGTTTCAATAGAATGCATATGATTTGGACAGATAGAGTTTGAGATAGTAAGCATAGAGAGATTAGGGTCCGATCACATTCACTTAGTTCAAAAGATTCAACAATGAAGACATAGCTATAAGTGAATGTTGTAGAGGAC
>NC_057813.1:260448475-260476706 GCF_018294505.1 Triticum aestivum | reverse complement strand
GCAATCAACTCAACATAGTGAAGTAAATCATGAATATAAGTTGAAAGTTGAAGACAAATCAATATGCGAAGATATTCAACAATAACGCCATGAGTGAAACACTTCAAACCAAGAAATTTGGTGGTGGCGTTACCCACCGTATAGGAAGTGTTAGACCCAGACACGGCGCACAATTATCGTGGCGCTCCGAAGTCAAATTCCACGTTAATGTATTCACACTCAGAATGTAAGTCTTCATTGATTGAAGATATACTTTACTTCGTGTGTTGCACATCTAAGTCATCAACATGCATAAGTGTTAGGATGTGTGCCTGATCACAGGACATTTGAGGATTCCAAGATATTTAGCTCACACCGTAACTTGCAAAACCTTTTCTCATCTAGGGGCTTTGTGAAGATATCTGCCAGTTGCTCTTCAGTGTTGACGTGAATGATGTCAATATCTTTCTTCATGACATGACCTCTTAGAAAATGATGACGAATTTCAATGTGCTTTGTCTTCGAGTGCTGAACTGGATTGTTGGCAATCTTGATGGCGCTTTCGTTGTCGCAGAAGAGAGGTACTTGTTTCAGATTGACGCCATAGACCTTGAGAGTTTGCTTCATCCACAAAAGCTGAGCACAACAAGATCCAGCAACAATGTATTCAGATTCAGCAGTTGAGAGTGATTCACTGTTTTGCTTCTTTGAAGACCAACAGACAAGTGATCATCCCAGAAAGTGACATGTTCCTGATGTTGACTTGCGATCCACCCTGTCACCAGCATAATCAGCATCCGAGAATCCAACCAGATCAAACCTTGAGCCCTTTGGATACCATAATCCGAGTGTTGGGGTGTAAGCCAAATATCTAAGAATTCGCTTCACAGCTAAGTGATGCGATTCCTTTGGTGCCACTTGGAATCGAGCACACATTTAAACACTAAGCATAATATTTGTCCTAGATGCACATAGGTAAAGTAAAGAACCAATCATGGAGCGGTATACCTATTGATCGAACTCTTTACCATTGTCGTCGGGACCAAGATGATGTTTGGCTGGCATTGACGTCGTGTAACCTTTGCAATCTTGCATGCCGAACTTCTTCAGACAGTCTTTGAGATATTTTTCTTGAGATACGAAGATGCCATTTCTTTGCTGACGAATTTGAAGACCAAGGAAGAACTTCAGCTCACCCATCATGGACATCTGATATTGCTCTTGCATCATGTATCCAAACTCATCACTATACTTCTGATTGGTGCAGCCGAAGATTATGTCATCCACATATATTTGGCATACAAATAGTTCACCATTATATGTCTTCGTGAAGAGTGTGGGATCGAGGGATCCTAGTTTGAAGCCTTTGCTCTTCAGGAAGTCTTTGATTGTATCATACCAAGCGCGAGGAGCTTGTTTGAGGCCATACAGTGCTTTGTTTAGCTTGTACACCATATTAGGATGTTTTGGATCTTCAAAGCCAGGTGGTTGAGCAACATACACTTCTTCTTCAATCTTGCCATTGAGGAAAGCACTTTTCACATCCATTTGATATAGCAAGATGTTGTGGTGATTAGCATAGGCTAGCAGTATGCGAATAGCTTCAAGCCTAGCCACAGGAGCAAATGTTTCATCAAAGTCAATTCCTTCAACTTGAGTATATCCTTGTGCCACAAGACGTGCTTTTTTTCTGACGACTTGACCATGCTCGTCTTGCTTGTTCCGATATATCCATTTAGTGCCAATAATGTTATGCTTGTGAGGGTCGGGGCGCTTGACAAGTTCCCAAACATTATTCAGCTTGAACTGTTGAAGTTCTTCTTGCATGGCTTGAATCCATTCAGATTTCATAAAGGCTTCAGCAACTTTCTTGGGTTCAGATATTGATACAAATGAAAAGTGCCCACAGAAATTTGCTAACTGTGTTGCTCTTGAGCGAGTAAGTGGACCAGGTGCGTTGATGCTATCAATTATCTTCTCAATTTGTACTTCATTTGCAACACGAGGATGAACTGGACGAAGACCTTGCTCATGCTGATCATTGTCATCATTGGAAGGATTGTCTTCGGTCTGAGCATTGTCTTCAGGTTGGTTTGGTGTAGAAATGATAAGTTCCTCTTCAAGTTGTGCTTCAGAGGGCATGATTTCACCAGTTCCCATCAGCTTGATAGATTCACTGGAAGGAGCTTCATCTAATGTGCTTGGCAGGAGTTCTCGTTGTGAACCATTGGTTTCATCAAATCGCACGTCCACAATTTCAATGATTTTGTAGTGAAAGAGGTTGAAGACCCTGTAAGAGTGTGAATCCTTTCCATAACCGAGCATGAAGCCTTTGTGTGCTTCAGGCTCAAATTTTGACTTGTGATGGGGATCCTTGATCCAGCATCTAGCACCAAAAACTCTGAAGTAGCTGACATTTGGCTTCTTGCCAATAAGGAGCTCATAGGATGTTTTGCCCAGAAGCTTATGGATGTAGACACAGTTGATGATGTGGCAAGCTGTATCAATAGCTTCAGGCCAGAACTTTCTTGGTGTCTTGTACTCGTCGAGCATTGTTCGAGCCATCTCAATGAGGGTTCTGTTCTTGCGCTCTACAATGGCATTTTGCCGAGGTGTGTATGGGGCAGAGAATTCATGAGTAATTCCCATTGTATCCAGATAAAGATCAAGCCCGGTATCCTTGAATTTAGTGCCGTTATCACTTCTGATATGCTTGATCGTGACGCCATAGTTGTTCATTCCTTGATTAGCGAATCGTCTGAAGACATCTTGTACTTCAGTCTTGTAGAGAATTATGTGCACCCATGTATATCTTGAGTAGTCATCAACAATGACGAAGCCATAGAGACACGCCGTTGTTGTGAGGGTAGAGTAGTGAGTAGGGCCAAATAAGTCCATGTGCAACAGCTCAAAGGGTTGAGATGTCGTCATGATTGTCTTCGAGGAGTGCTTGGCCCTAGTCATCTTCCTAGCTTCGCAAGCACCACACAAATGATCTTTCTTTAACTTGACACCTTCGATGCCTATGACATGCTTCTTCTTGACGAGAGTGTGTAAGTTCCTCATGCCAGCATGTCCCAGCCTCCGATGCCAGAGCCAGCATTCTGAAGCTTTTGCAAGAAGACATACGGCAAGCTGTGGACTTGCTGAGAAATCTACCATGTATAGATCACCTTTCCTATACCCTTCAAAGACTAGAGACTTGTCAGATTCCATTAGTACAAGGCAACGATATTTTCTGAATATCACAATCATGTTTAAGTCACAAAGCATTAAGACAAACATTAAGTTGAATCCAAGGGATTCAACAAGCATCACTTTATCCATGTGTTGATCCTTTGAGATTGCAACTCTACCTAGACCCAATACCTTGCCTTTACCAGTGTCAGCAAATGTGATTTGACTCTTGTCGGATGGACGTAAGGTTGAGTCCATGAGAAGACTTCGATCACCAGTCATATGATTAGTGCATCCGTTGTCCATAATCCATTCTGAAGCACGAGGTGTCATACCCTACAGTGCAGTTAGGAGGATAGGCTTCACAAGGTATGTTGTGAAGCATAGGCATTTGACGCACACTTGGATTATCACAGCTTGGATGAAAGTTAGCACACGGTATGATAGGTAAGCGATTCATATGTGGAATACATAGTAAGTCATTTTATCATGCGTCCCTTTGTGTTTTAGGTCCCCAGCAATAATATCGGACGCCTTTGATTGCCGGCTGGAGACCATGTTCTGCAAAAGAGAGTTAGTTCTTCTTCACCACCCACATCTTTAGGGGTGGCTTAGAAGCAATGAGTCTAAGTGCAGCATCTGAGAATTTTGGCTTTGGAGCCCTAGCAAATAGCCTTGCAGGAGATGAATGATACTCATATGAATAAGCAGAAAAGTTCTTAGTCCTATGAACATAGCGGTTTGAAGACACGCGCTCATATTCATAAGTTTGAGTACGATTTCCCTGCAAAACATTGGCGTTAGGGTGACTCAGGTGAGTCCTGTTTCCGTATGAAGCCGTTGGACCATGTGACGCCTTTGGTCTGGGGTTTGTCTTCTTCCCTGGTGGTGTCATGACAACATTCACAGGAAGATTCTTAAGACAGCTTTTGGGAACCCAGATCTTCTTCATTGGCGGTCCATTCCTGCAGTTAGTACCAATATACCTGGCAAACACTTCACTATTCTGATTTTTGAACAGTTTATAGTTTGCATCAAAGGACTCATCAATGATAATAGGATTAGCACATGTAAAGCCAGATAAGGTGGATGGATCCACTGAAGGTTCCTTTGCAGTAACCCATGTGGTTTTGGGATACTGCTCAGGCTTCCAGTAGGAGCCATCAACATTCATTTTCCTCTCGAACCCAACACCCTCTTTCCTAGGGTTTCAGTTCAGAATCTGCTTTTTGAGGACATCGCAAAGTGTCTGATGCCCTTTCAGACTTTTATACATCCTTGTTTCAAGCAATGTCTTCAACCTAGCATTTTCATCAGCAATAGTAGTGGTATCCTCAGCAGAGGGGTTAGTTACCACATCAGTAGTTGAAGACAGAGCAACAGTAGCAGCAATGGAACATTCAGCAACAGAGATAGCATTATTAAACTCAATGCAGTTTAAACATGGTGGTTCAAATTCATCTTGAGCAACGCTGATTTGTTGAGCAAGTAATGAATCGTGCTTCTTCAGAAGATCTTCATAATCCACTCTTATCTTTTCAAGATCTTTCTTTCTTTGAAGACATTCAAAAGAAAGCTTCTCATGATCAGACACGAGAGCATTATGTTGATCTTGAAGGGCGTCAAACTTGGAATGAAGTCTTTGAAGACTCTCAGCCAATGCTTTTGACTGATCCATTTCTTCACCCAACATATCATCGCTCTTACTAAGCATGTTTTGAACCTTTTCCAAAGCTCTTTGTTGTTTAGTGGCAAGGGAAGCAAGTTTGACATAGATGGGGCCAAATTCACCACCTGATTCATCATCACTAGTTTCAGAGAGGTAGTATTCAGTTACCTTAGCACCCCCTGCCAAGAGGCATGGTGAAGATGAAGACGATTCAGGTGGAAAGGTCATCTCCTTAAGAGATTCCTTGTAATCATCAAGCCAAGGATCATGACGATTAAGATGACCTTCATAGACCTCAGAAAGCCGGTCCCAGATTAGCTTCGCGTGATTGAGGTGCATGACGTTCCTGAACTGATTTTGGGACAGATAGGAGCAGATGACATCCTTTGCTGTGAGGTTTAGTAGAGTGTACTTGCGAATGTCACACAGCCTCTGCCATCTTGCATAGATCAGTAAGACCAATCTCAGTGACGGTCCACAGTTCGCTATTCATAGCCATGAGTCGCTTCTTCATCATGGCTTTCCACCGAGGATACTCATGACCGTCAAAGGTGGGACAAGATACGTTCCTCAATCCTGCAGTCGACATAGCTAAACTCCAGGTGGTTAAACCGAATCACATAGAACAAGGGAGTACCTTGCTCTGATACAAATTGAAAGTGCTAGTTATCGACTAGAGGGGGGGTGAATAGGCGATTTTTATCAAAGTCTTCAAAACATGGAAGTTTCGAAGACAAACAGTAGAAATGACCTAATTGATATGAAGCGGAAGATAAACTACAACAAGCAAGCCATAGTCAAGTATGCAATAGTGTTAACGTACGAAGACTAATAGCAGCTAGGTAGTAAGGATCAGGATGGAAGATAGTATGAAGCCAATCAACAATAGTAGTCAAGCAATGAAGTCAAACAGATAAGACAGATAAGCAATGACTTCACGAAGACAAACTCAAAGTAAAGGAGGGAAGGGATAGAACCAGTCACTTGTTGAAGACACAGGATTTGTTCGACCAGTTCCAGTTGCTGTGACAACTGTACGTCTGGTTAGGGAGGCTGAGATTCAACTCAGAAGACTGCGTCTTCACCTTATTCCCCTTGAGCTAAGGACACACAGTCCTCGCCCAATCACTCTGGTAAGTCTTCAAGGTAGACTTCCGAACCTTCACAGACTTCGTTCACCGGCAATCCACAATGACTCTTGGATGCTCAGAACGCGACGCCTAACCGGCTGGAGGATACACAGTCCTCAAGTGTAATAAGTCTTCAGGTCACACAGACAGAAAGACTTCAGTGATGCCTAACACTCTTTGGCTCTGGGTGTTTGGGCTTTGTCCTCGCAAGGATTTCTCTCTTAAAGGCTTCGAGGTGGGTTGCTCTCAAAACGACAAAAGCCGTAAACTAACTCTGAGCAGCCACCGATTTATGTTTTAGGGGGTGGGCTATTTATAGCCACAAGGCAACCCGACCTGATATGTCCGAAATGACCCTGGGTCACTAAGGAACTGACACATGTTCCAACGGTCAGATTTCAAACACACACGACAACTTTACTTGGGATACAAGCAAAGCTGACTCATCCAGCTCTGGATAAGATTTGCTCTCATTGTCTTCGCTCGAAGACATAGGATTTGGGTTGAGCATCACTTCAGTCACTCTGACTTAGTTCATTTGGACCCCACTTAACAGTACGGTGGTTCCTATGACTCAACACAGAAGAAAAGGGAACAACGAAACAACTCAGTCTTCGCGCTCCATAGTCTTCACTCAATGTCTTCTCATGTCATAGTCTTCAATGTGAACATCTTCACACACCACCATTGTCTTCAATGTCTTCATACATTTTTAATGGTCATCTCCGGTAGGTAAACCGAATCAATGAGGGACACTACCTGCGTTATCCTGCAATTCTCACAAACGCATTAGTCCCTCAACCAACTTTGTTGTCAATACTCCAAAACCAATTAGGGGTGGCACTAGATGCACTTACAGTTGGAACTGGGAGGAAAATACAAGGAAATGTATACTGGGTTCAAAAATATAGAAGTGCCATGCATGGTTATACTCATGTTATCTCGCAATCAATTCTTCACAGAAAACTACCATGTCATGCATGTTATGTAATCATGTTCTGTCCGCACAAACAAATTCTTCAAGGAAACTAATAGACCATGCATTGTTATATACTCATGTTCTGTGGGCAATTTTTTTGTGAGGATACTATTCTAGCCATTGATTGCTGAAGGGCGAATATAGGTATGTACACATGGTAAGCATTACAGGATTTCACTACTTCCAAATATAGAGTTCTCCATATGCACATTTACATCCCTAATGTATGGTTAGATGAAACCAACAGTGTGATGCATGTTTCTACATCATGAAAATCAGGAAACTAACATGGCCATTGATACACACTCATATTTAGTTGTATATAGATTACTATAAAATAAGGAGAATATCCATATCTTCCTAACCGTTTGATTATTCAGGGGTACAAACTGGTTATAATGACATGGTCACAATTGCATGAATTAACTCATTCCAAATATAACTGATTTATGGCGTCTCTAATACATTGCCATAGTTCTACTCAAATTCTGCTCAAACAGGGATATGCCAATCATCACAAAAAGTTCAAACAGTGTCATGGCATCATCATTAGCATCAGATGGAAACAACTTACACGCGTCGTCCCAACAATACATGGTGCCATCTGCTTTGTCGACCGCGTAGATGATGCCATTGTGTTCAATAGCATCATAGAAGTGTGTATCAGCTTTGACGATCCACTGCAATGTGAGCTGTCTCCAGCTAAAGAAGGCACTAGCGGAAAGATAGGCGAGTCCGCGGTCGAACAAGGCAATTAGCTTGAAGTCTGCATAATTCACATGTCGTGTGGCCACTTGGCAGATTACAATCTTCCGCAAAACAAGGTGCGTCCAACTGACTTTGTAATCTAGATGACTTGGACCATGACGGTAAAACCCTATATAATCCAACATAGGAAGGATAATCTCATGGGAGGTGTGGAGTTCACGAGCACCAACTTTTTCTGGTCTTGTCTAATGGTAGCCATCTAGTGGGAGCTCATGCGAACCCAGTACATACCTGCTAAGAAGTTTCGGGCGATGGTGATTGGATCGAAGTCAAGGGAAATGATGTATGGCGACCCACTACATACCTGCAAAGAAGTTTCGGCTAATGGAGGTCGGATTGAAGTCGAGGGGCATCATGTACGCCTCTGTATCATGGTGAGATAATCTCACAAGACCAGATAGCAGCAAGCAGGGTGTCTTGAAAAGCTTAGGCCTCGCTTCAACGATGGCCGTGTGCATGTCCCTCGAGCATGCAACCAGCCGCAGGGTGCTCAACATATCCATACATGAACAACAGAGGTCGAGGATGTCACTGGGAGATTCCTCCAATCGCGGCTCATATGGATGTTGCACGGTTCGGGTTCGGCCATGGTGGAGTTTAGAAGGTGGGTGTCGGGGGGATGAACCCCGGGCAGGCAACGGAACCCGGATCCTTTTGAAAAACAACGGGGCCGGCGTCGCCCCTCAAGCCGGCACGCGCTTGGCCGGGTGGCTCGACCCGGCCAGGCCCCACAACCTGGCCAAACTCTCTGACCCGGCCAGGCACCTCGACTCGGCCTCGACAACCAGTACAAGACAGCCAAACCCGGCACAACCGAGGCTTCCACAACAAGCCCACTCGACCCGTGGCGTGCTCCACAACCCAGCCACGGGTCAGCTCCCGTCCCATCCAGGCCGTACGATGGGACGAGTCTTCAGCCACTGATGACCTGGGCAATAGTGCCCTGCTCATGCCTCTGGTCAGCTGGAGCGTGGCAACAGTGCCCCTCACCTACCCGCTGACCAGGGCCAGTGTGGCTATAGTGCCCCCATTGTCAATACTGATGACAGCAAGTGGCGACCTAACAGAGCGCCACTGTACACGACTCGACTCGGCTATGCCCTGACGATCGACAAGACGGAGCACAGTCCCCCTAGGCACGCGGGGCCCGCACCTAGGGGAACCCGGCGAACCACAGGCCCCCAGCGGGTCCCAGCCCGGGACCTCAAACGCCGACGGCCCAGACCCACCAACTTGTAACATTATCATTGTATCCTTGGGGGGTTGGCCTATAAAACCCCCCAGGAGCCCTCGCATATACGGGCAAGTAAGCAAGCAGAAAAGCATAAAGAAATTAGCCACCAGACAGCAGAATCCACCCGAGGAGAAGGAGCAGCCTACCCCTTGGCCAGCCTTCCTTCTCCCTCCATACAGCTCTAGGAGAAACCTTGTACTGTCGCATATCAAACTACACTCGGCAGGACTTGGGGTGTTATCTCTCCGGAGAGCCCCGAACCTGAGTATGTCTTGCATCTCGCACTCGCTCATGCCAACCCCGCCTCTGGAGCCCACCAGTGCCCTCGAGCCTCCTCCACTCTTTAGCCATCCCATGGCATCTGCCGTGCTCCCACCACGATAGTTGGTGCCCACCATGGGGAAGCTCGAGGAGATGGCCGGGAGAATGCTTCAGACGGGTCTCTTCTCCGACTCCGACGAGCCCGTCATGCTGGCGGACGACATTGTCGACGCACTCGCCGCCTCCTTCGCCGCGCTACACATCTCCAACGCGCCCGTGGCCGACGAGTACCCCAGCAAGGTACTCAGCTACTCCGACTCCCCCTCTCCCTCGGCAGTGGCATTCCACCGGGGCAATGGACATCCACGTGGAGCTCGTCGTCACCGACACCGACACCTCCTCCTCGTCAAACAAGACGAGGAAGGCTGCCGAAGCCAAGGCCGCAGTGGAACGGACCGAGCCGTCCAACCTGTTGCGTGCCATGATGCAGAGCCTCCCCCTCCCCATCGGCACCAACATCGATGCCACCAACGTAGCTGAGGCCCGAGCCCAGCTCGAGGAAGGCGCCAACAGATGCTGGACCTGACCGAGACGCTCGTCGCCACGCAGCGACGCCTGGATTCTTATCAGCTGGAGCGTAATGCCGCCTACGGATTCACACCCGCCACGGCCGAGCCGAGCCAGGTCGCCGATGTGCGAGCCTAGGGAGGAGTGATTGGCCGCACCCTCGGCGCCAACCCGACCGTCTACAAGACCCCAGTGAAGTACATGCGTGCTGCCCAGGCGGCCGCGGTCGGCCTGGACCAGCTCACAGGCGAGGAGCTGAAGGAGAGCATCAAGCGGATGCACGACCTCCTCAACGCGGCCAATGCCCAGCAAGACCGCCTCAACCAGCTCGCCAAGCCGGCGGGATCCGGTTTCGCCCCCGTCGGCGGACCCGGCGAACTTCACCACACATCGTCCTCACCACCCGGCGAGGCGCACTCTGGCCGAGCCCGGACTCGGCGCGATCCGGCCGCTACGGCCGCCGGCAGGTTGGGCGACGAGCCCGCCCTGGAGAACCTCCGCGGACCCGGCCATCCTAGCCGGCATCTGGCTCCGACCGCCCCGCCCCCTGTGGCCCGGTCGCCAGTCGACTCGGTGCGTGCGCCATTGACGACGCCGACGCTCGCCACCGGCTCGACCAACTCACTCACTCCCTGGAGGTGGAGGAAAGCGGCGCCATTGGGCCAGCATGCTTCGGCCCACGCATCTGGGAAGAGCCCTTTCCCAAAGGGTTCATGCTTCCCCACGACACCCCCAATTACAACGGGACCATGAAGCCAGAGGACTGGCTCACTGACTACACCATCGCTAATCGCCGACTCGCCGTGCGCTACGCACTGCTCATGCTCCAAGGGTCGGCCCGCACCTGGTTGAACAGTCTGCCAATGGGCAGCGTCAACACGTGGGTCGACTTCGAGCAGGCCTTCGTCCGCAACTTCACTGGAACCTACAAGCAACCCAACTGCCCTAGCCAGCTCGCCATGTGCGTGCAAGGGCCTAAAAATACCGGCCGCGAGTACCTCGCATGCTGGACCGAGCTCCGGAACAGCTGCAAGGGCGTCCACAAAGTCCAAGCAATCCAGTACTTCGTCAACGGGTGTCGAGACGACACCCTCCTCAAGCACAAGCTCTTGCACTTCGAGCCAGCCACCATGGCCGCGCTCATGGTGACGGCGGACAAATACGCCAACGCCGACTCCGCCATGAAGATCCAGGTGGCAATGGATGAAGCCGGCAAGGCAAAGCCGGTTCCCCCTCTGAAGCCGGCCGACGAGAGCAGCCGGCAGCAGCATCACCAGAACAACAAGCGCAAGGCCGACCAACTGGCTCAGCGCTACGACAACCGGCTCGTCGCGGCCGCCAAGGCCGCGGCGGACCCGACAGCCAAGCATCGGCAGACGGGAAAGACGGCGTGGCAAACCGCCATGAGCTTCGGAGAGATGCTCGACGCCCCTTGCAAGCACCACAGTGGCGCGAGGCCGTCCACGCACACGCTCCGACAGTGCGGCATCCCCAAGCGCATCATGAGGGGCAACGCTCCGCCTCCCCGGCTCCGGCTCCAGGCGCGGGGCAGCCACCTCCGCCTCCACCGCCGCCCCCGGCCAGTGGCGTGATGCGCGACGACGCCTACTCGGACCAGAACGCGGCCTACGTCGTCTTTACCAGCCTCGGCGACGACAAGCGAAGTGAGCGCCTCCTTTGGCAGGAGGTGAACACCGTCGTCCCGGCCAAACTAGAGTTGATGCACTGGTCGGACCGCCCAGTCACCTGGACCCGGGAAGACCACCCGGCTGTCATGCCGAATTCGGGTGGCTACGCCCTCGTCCTCAACCCCACCATTGCCGCGCAGCGCACGTGCAAGTTTTCCCGAGTCCTCATCGACGGCGGCAACAAAACCAACATCCTCTACCGCGACACGATGACCAAACTCGGCCTCGAGGCCAAGGACCTGGAGCCGACACGGACGATCTTCCACGGCATCGTCCCCGGCCTCTCCTGCTCTCCAATTGTCCGGGTCCGGCTCGACGTCCTATTCGGCGGCAGCAACCATTTCCGGCGCGAGTCGATATGGTTCGAGGTGGTGGACCTGTCCAGCACGTACCACGCGTTGCTGGGCTGACCCACGCTCACCAAATTCATGGCGGTCCCCCACTACGCGTATCTGAAGATGAAGATGCCGGGTCCGAAGGGCCTCATCACTGTCACCGGCGACTATCACAAGTCACTGGAGTGCGCCCGAGATGGCGCCAAGCTGGCCGAGTCGCTGGTCATTGCCGAGGAGCGGCACCAGCTCGACCGGATCGTCGCCATGGCGGGCGAGGCCTCGGCCACGTCGATCCCGACCGAGGAGCCGGCCGACGAGGCCGCCTTCAAGCCCTCAAAGGAGGCCAAGAAAGTGAAGCTGAACCCGGAAGATCCCAGCTGCAGCAAGTACATTGTCGTAGGCGCCCGCCTCGATAACAAATAGGAAGGCGAGCTCGTCGACTTCCTACGTGCGAATCGGGATATCTTTGCATGGACCCCCAAGGACATGCCGGGTATCCCGAGGAAGTATGCCGAGCACAAACTCCACGTCCGCAAGGATGCCAAGCCTGTCCGTCAACCCCTGCGACCTTTCTCCGATGAGAAGAGAAGAACCATCGGCGAAGAGGTCACCAAGCTTTTGGCGGCCGGCTTCATCATGGAAGTGTTTCACCCCGAGTTGCTGTCCAACCCAGTCCTCGTCCTCAAGAAGAACAAGACCTGGCGTATGTGTATCGACTACACCAGCCTCAACAAGGCATGTCCCAAGGATCCGTTTGCCCTCCCACGGATCGACCAAGTCATCGACTCGACCGCCGGGTGCGAACTCCTGTCCTTCCTGGACGCTTACTCGGGCTACCACCAGATCAAGCTGGACCCGACCAACGCCTTGAAGACGTCCTTCATCACGCCCTTTGGGGCGTATTGCTACATCACCATGTCGTTCGGCTTGAAGAACGTTGGCGCCACCTTCCAGCGCTGCATGCAGAAATGCCTATTGCCGCAACTCGGCCACAATATCCACGTTTACGTGGATGACATCATGGTGAAGACCAAGCAACACCTCACGCTCCTCGACGACTTGAAGGAAACATTCGCTAACCTCCGCGAATACTAGGTCAAGCTTAAACCGGAAAAATGCATTTTCGGCGTCTCGACCGGAAAGCTACTCGGCTTCCTCATCTCAGAACGAGGCATTGAGGCGAACCCAAAGAAGATCAAGGCCATCGAGCGCATGTGCAAGCCGGATCGGCTGCGTGATGTCTAGAAATTCACCGGCTGCTTGGCCTCGGTCAGCCGGTTTCTCAACCGGCTGGGCAAGAGGGCGCTACCCCTATACCAGCGGATGAAGAAGACAAAGTCATTCGAATGGAATGTCCAGGCGGACGAGGCCTTCCGAGACCTCAAGCGCATGCTCTCCACCGCACCAGTCCTAGCCGCGCCGACCGGCAAGGAGCCGTTGTTGCTCTACATAGCCACGACCCCACGAGCGGTCAGCACGGTGCTGGTGGTCGAGCGAGCAGAGAAGGGCAAGATCCAAGCCGTCCAACGCCCAGTCTACTATCTGAGCGAGGTGCTCTCCAACTCCAAGCAGAACTACCCACACTACCAGAAGATGTGTTATGGTGTGTACTTTACCGCCAAGAAGCTGAAGCAGTACTTCCAAGAGCACGTCATCACCATGGTCAGCACGGCTCCTATCGGAGAAATCATCGGGTGCCGGGATGCCTCTGGCCGGGTCGCCAAGTGGGCGCTCCAGCTGGCCGGCCACACCATCCTCTATGAGCCCCGCATGATGATCAAGTCTCAGGCCCTGGCCGACTTCCTCGTCGATTGGACTAAGACGCAGTACCTACCGCCTCCTCCCGACTCGACGCACTGGCGCATGAATTTCGGTAGGTCCAAGATGCGACTCGGCCTGGGGGCCGGCATCATGTTGTCGTTCCCAAAGGGCGACCGACTCCGCTACGCACTCCGGATCCACTTCACCGCCTCCAACAACATCATCGAGTACGAAGCCCTTGTGCACGGCCTCCGGCTTGCCAAAGAACTCGGCATTCGGCGCATCCTGTGCTACAGCGACTCGGATCTTGTGGTGCAACAGTGCTCCGGCGAGTGGGATGCCCGCGACTCTAACATGGCAAGCTACCACTTCCTCATCCAGAAGCTGTCCAGGTCCTTCGAGGGCTGCGAGTTCCTGCACGTCCCGCACGCGGAGAACGAGGTAGCCGACACGCTCGCCACGATCACCTCGTCCCGGCAGTCCATCCCGTCCAGCGACTCCCTCGGGCACCTGCACACGCCGTCCGTCAAGCCATCGCCGGACTCCGAGTCCATCCACGTTCCAAATGACCCAGCCGCATCTCTACCTGACCCGAGGGCTGCTGAACCCGGCCCGGGGGCTGCTTAGCTCAACCCGGCCACCGTCGCCCCGTACCTGGCCATCGCCATCCCCGACCCGGGGGCTGCTCAACCCGGCTCGAGGGCTGCCGATTCAGAACCCGCCCTGGTGGCCGTCTTCACTATGGTGATGGCTTCGTCTTGGGCCTTGCCGGTGAAGAGACGACCCGGCCGTGGAACGCGGAACTCCTCCACCCGTTTTACAGTTAGCCGTACGAGTGTATGTATCACCGCCTTTTGTAAACATATGAAACTATGGGGTCCCCGAACGAAACTCAGGGGCTGCCTTTTGTCGACCAAATTATTGTGTCCCTACTTTTTTGCATCACCATGCTCCTGAACCCGGCCACCGGTTCGACTCGCTCGACCCGGGGGCTCGGGGGCTGGCCGTCTCGATCGCCACCCCGCCGCCTTACTTGATGATTCCTGATGCGCTATGGGCGCTGCGACCCCCCACTTCGCCCTAAGCCACAGATCCGGCTTCGGCTTCCGGATGGCAAGCACAACGGGCCAGAGCTCCTGCGCATTTCAAACAGCAAGTCAAAGGCTATCGGGTCGATCAACCCGGCCCGTCACTCAAAAAATAAAAATAAACAGCCGCACGACCGGCTGCTCACCAACTGGCTTCGTCAGGTTGCTGCCAGCCAGCCCAGTGGGTGTTTTGCTCGCGCTCAACGTTTTGAAAAACCTAAGTACTGCTCGCTCCTCTCAAAGAGCCGAACTCCTTGTCATGGACCAGAGCCTCGGCCGTCTGACTTGCGGGGGGAGGTTTGAGAAAGGAAAAGTGCAAGAAATCGGTTCAAAAAATGAAAAGCAAGAGTAAAAACATTCACGACATATACACATAAATATTTAAAGGCCCACGGCCTGAGTTCATTACACCCAGAACCCCTATGGGTGGGTGGACCTGCTACCTAACAGATTCTACCAAGGCATCTCCAGTGCCGGGTCGCGACATCGACGGCTCTCCCCTGGCGGCCTCCTGGTCCAGCAAGGTACTGGTGTCCTCCTCGGCACCCCCGCCGCGGTAGATGCCCGTCTCCTCAAAGCTGCCCTCCGGGTCATGAAGAAGCAGGCCGTAGTCATCGCCAGCCATGACTCCGCCATCTTCCGCCCGCTCCGGGTGGAACTCGTCGTGGAAGGCGAACTCAGTGATGTAGCTGGCCCGGGAGGCGATCCGGCCTGCCTGCTCCTGCAGCTGCTGCTTTGAGCCGGCCCGCTGGCCCATCAGCGCGTCCAGCTGCAGGTCCAGGTGCTAGGACAGTGTGTACCGGAGCGCCGTCTTAGCACCGGCACGAGCGGCGGAGACGCGCCACTCGTGGAGCCGGTTTGGCCCCATCTCCAGCCACCGCGCCAGACGCGTGAAGCTGCTCGGCTCAACAGAGCCCGGCCAAAGGGCCGTCGTCATCGGTGTGCCGGCCTGGGACAGCCGCCCCATCTACTCCCCCAGGACCCGCAGGCGAGCCTCGGTGGCGGTCATGATTTCCGGGAAGGTCCACACCACCTGCGGGTCGGTCCCGGAGCCAACGACTCCCGACGGGTCGCGCTGGAAGCGGACGACTTCCTCCGCCAGCCGGTGTGTCTCCGGGAAGGCCCCTACCAGAAAACGAAGCAAGTCAGGAAAAAGGACAACACGGACGAAAAGCCGGATCCCAACCTAGCAAAACCCAAGAAAAGCACTTACTGGGGAAGGATTCTTCTAGGTACTGCGCCTCAAGCAACGTACCGCATCGCTCCCGATCAATGGTGCGGTCGCGCTCCTGGAGCGCCTTCTCCAAGTCGGCCACCTTGGCAAGGGCCGCCTTCAACTCGTCATCCTTGTCATCAGCTGCCTTCTCGAACGCCTCACGATGACGGGCCTCGTCCCGACGGGCCCCCTCCGCCGTGGCAGCCTGCTCCCTCAGGCGCTCCACCTCGCCCTGGAGCCAGCCCTTGTCATCGGCCAGCCTGCCGTGTTGCTGGTCCACCTCGACCAGGGCCTGCTGCGCCTCCACCACCTTGGCGGCCTCCGCCTTAAGGAGCTCCACCTCGGCCTCGAGGTGGCTCTTATGGCCCGCCAACTGCTCCCACAGCTGGTTGGCCTCGTCAAGCAACCACCAGGCCACTGCCGCCTCCGCCCTCGCCTGCGCCACGTCGGCACCAAGACGGCTGGTGTCGGTGACAAGCCGATCATAGTGATGACCGGCCCGGAGCAGCCAGGTCTGCCGGGACAACACATCGGCTGCAAAAAGGAAGATTCATGAAAGAAAAAAGCAAGACTGAAGATTTGGCCCAACTGCTACACAGTTGGCCCAAATCTCGGGGGCTACACCCAGTGGGTGCGCTAGCGCGCCCCCACTAGAAAAGAGCACGAAGATACATGCGGCGACATGGAGCTCCTCCTCCTTAGCGGCAAGCTGCTCCTTGAGCTCCCGGTACTTACCCAGGAGGCGGTTGAAGGCGCCTACCCGGTAGGCATTGAGTTGCTGAAAAAGTCGGCAGTCAGAACAAAACATGATTCTAAAGATTCGACCCAACTACTACCTAGTTGGCCCGAACCTTAGGGGCTACACCTAGTGGGTGTGCTAGCGCGCCCCCACAAAGAAGAAGTTGCAGAAGAAGCTTACTAGCATGGTGCGCTCCAGGTCCCGCGTCCGCTCCACCTCGGCATGGGCGAAGGCCTCAAGCCGGTCCGTCAAACCGCCTAGACGGTGGCTGATGGCGTCCCTCGCCACCTCCTCCTGGGTCTAAGGCCCAAAGACCACGGCGCTCCCGCCCTGCATCGGCTGCGACACGGCGGCCCGACGCCCCCCTGCTGGGGCACCAGGGCATGCTCCCCGCTAGCTGCTCCCGACGTGGCCAGCACCTCCTCCGGCGCCCTCTCCGGTGCCGCCGATGACCCAGACGCCGGGGCGGCCTGCGACGTCACCACCGGCTCAGCAGCCGGGGTGGCCTGCGGCACCTCCACCCATGGCGCCTCCTCCGACACCGGCAGTGTCCCCTGCTGTGCCACCCGCGGCGCCTCCTCCAAGACGGGGCCATCGCCGCCTCCGCCGGCCCCCGCTCGCTCGACAGTGTCGACCCGCGGCGGGGTGTCATCCTCCACCTCCACGACCTCTTGGTCGAGGATCACCATGTCAGACCGGCCTCCTCGGCCGCGCGCCCTCACCGACGACACCTCGAAGACCATCACCGCCACTACCGTGCCCTCCGGCATCTCGTGCCATGCCGGCTCCTCGCCGGCTCGCGCCCATGCCACCGCAGTGTCGGTCCAAGCTCGGACCGCCGCAGCCTCCAACTCTGCCTCGGCCCTGTTCCTGTCCCACCAGGCCAGGCCTTCAGCGTCGGTCGGGTATAGGCCGAGGTCCGGGTCGACCGGCTCCTCCTCCTCGACTCGGTCAACGGGGTCAGACCGGCTCCTGCGGAACGAGGCCTCCTCGGCGGCCGCGGCATCCGCCGCCGCCCTCGCCAGCGTGATCGACGACGTGAAGAAGAAGACAGAATGAGCATAAGCAAAACCAGCTCGACCGTTCGGATGCAGATAGGAGAAGAAACTTACCCTGTCAGGACCGGGACGGGGGCCGGCCTCCCATGCCCAATGCCACGCTTCCTCTTGGTCGGCCTCGCGCTCCCGGCCGGGTCCGCCGCGTGCTTCAGGGCCTGGGGCCGCGGTGCGACGCTATCCTTACCATGCGGAAAACTCGGCGCCGCTTCGCGCGACAACCCGGCTCTGCCGGCATCGCTGCCTCCTCCGCCCAACGCCACTACATCTGCAATTGGCGTCAGCGTCGCTCGCGTCGTGCCACGATCGACAACTCAAGAAACATAAGGAGAAGGCAAGACTTACCCACGCGACGCCCAGCGCCGACATTGACCTTGTCCTCCTCCTCCATGCTGTGGGCCGCGGGCTCCTCCAACACCGCCCGCACCACCTGCGATGGAGCTCGGGCGTAAGGGTGCCGGATGGCGTTCAGAAGCACCTCCCACGCCGCGTCAGAATGAACAAGGAGATGCGCAGCAGCAAAATAAGGACACCAAATACTCACTAGAGGCGCCGGATTTGACTGAGTGTACGACGCCTTGCCGAACCGCCAGTCGACCCGAAGGTTGGGCTTGGAGATGTCATTCACTCGGCGCGCGATCTGGTCCGCCGACAGGCGCGCCGCCCCCATGCGATTGGAGTCTTGGAGACCGGCCATCTCGCCAATAAGGCAGGTGCACCGCTGCAACGGGAGGACCCGGCGCGTGATGAACGAGGCGATGAGGTTGTTGTCGGTGAGCCCCTTCCGCGTCTTCATCACTGCCACTCGCTCGCAGAGATTGAGAATCTCCTACGATGGGTGCCTCGGGGAGTAGCCCCAGTTCATCTTCTCCCGCGGCGGCGCAATGGCGAAGGTCGGAAGGTTGATGCGGTCCGCACCCAAGTTGCGGACGTAGAAGAAGGAGTTCTGCCATTTCTTGGCAGAATCCTCCAGCGGAATTTTGGGGCAGTCCGGCCCCGACCACTTCGAGATGACGGCGGCGCTGCAGACGGCGAACTCTCCGGCCGTCGGCCCCTGTTGCTTCAGGGAGAAGAGGCATGCCCAAAGGTCGATCGTGGGCTCGACCCCCAGATACCCCTCGCAAAGGGTAACGAAGCCCGAAAGCTGGACGACGGCGCCGACGCTGAGATGGTGGGGCTAGAGCCCGAAGAACTTCAAGAACGTGCAGAAGAAGGTGCTCACCGGCAGCCCAAATCCATGCTCAAAATGCGGGAGGACGACCATGCGCTCCGCGACCTGGGGCTGCGGCCTCTGCTCGCCCTGCGGCAGGCGCACGGGGACCTCCGTCTCCCGCAGAAACCATTGGGAGGAGCGGAGGTAGGAGATGTCCTCGACGATCATGGTCGAGCCCATCCAAGAGCCCGACGGCAGCGCCACGATGAAGATGAGAAAGGAAGAAAGAAGATGGACGACAACAAGGTTCTGCTTGAAGCAACGGGCGTCGCAGCGCGGCGATCGCAAGAAGCAGAGCAAGGGCAAAGAGGCAGGAGGGCGCGAGTGAGAATAATGTCCGTCGCCCCCCTTGCCCCCAATTTATAGCCCTCGGTTTGAATGTGGGGGAGTGGGATCATCTGCGCTCGCCTTTCCGACTACCCTGCAATAAGTGCGCACGTACACGCGCCGTAACTACACGGGGAAGAGCAACCGACCCCCGGACGTCGCAATAAATCCGCACGCGTAGGCCAAGGGCGCGCAACGACGGCCCCGAGCCCGTCGCCCAATCCCGTCACGCGCTTGGCCTGTCAGGCCCCTCCGACTTCCGGGCACCACGTGGCGCCCGCGCGAAGCCCGAGGGATCGCCCCAAGATTCGATGGACTCCTCGGTTCCCACCACCGCTGGGATGCCGCGATCTGGTTTCCGAAAAAACCCGCACACAGTGCGTGTTGCTGGATCCGGCGCCCGTAGAATCCGCCTCGCTTAAGGGGGAAACTGCGAAGGCCCTCCCATCTGAAGACGGCGGACATTCACAGCTTCGGGACTACTATCGGGGGGATGAACCCCGAGCAGGCAACGGAACCCGGATCCTTTTCAAAAACAACAGGGCCGGCGTCGCCCCTCAAGCCGGCACGTGCTTGGCTGGGTCGCTCGACCCGGCCAGGCCCCGCAACCCGGCCAAACTCTCCAATTCGGCCAGGCACCTCAACTCGGCCTCGACAACCAGTACAAGACAGCCGAACCCAGCGCAACCGAGGCTTCCACAACAGGTCAGCTCCACCCGTGGCATGCTCCGCAACCCAGCCACGGTTAGCTCCCTTCCCATCTAGGCCGTACGATGGGAAGAGTCTTCAGCCACTGATGACCAGGGCAACAGTGCCCTGCCCATGCCTCTGGTCAACCAGAGCATGGCAACAGTGCCCCCCACCTACCCGCTGACCAGGGCCGGCGTGGCTACAGTGCCCCCGTCATCAATACTGACGACAACAAGCGGCGACCTGATGGAGCGCCACTGTACACGACTTGACTCGGTCACACCCTAGCGATCGACAAGACGGTGCACAGTCCCCTAGGCATGTGGGGTCCGCACCTAGGGGAGCTCGGCGAACCACAGGCCCCCAGCGGGTCCCAGCTCGGGACCTCAGACGCCGACGACCCGGACCCACCAACTTGTAACATTACCATTGTATCCCTAGGGGGTTGGCCTATAAAACCCCCAGGAGCCCTCGCATATACGGGCAAGTAAGCAAGTAGAAAAGCATAGAGAAATTAGCCACCAGATAGCAGAATCCATCCGAGGAGAAGGAGCAGCCTAAGCCTTGGTCAGCCTTCCTTCTCCCTCCATATAGCTCTACGAGCAACCTTGTACTGTCGCATATCAAACTACACTCGGCAGGACTAGGGGTGTTATCTCTCCAAAGAGCCCCGAACCTGGGTATGTCTTGCGTCCCACGCTCGCTCATGCCAACCCCGCCTCTGGAGCCCACCAGTGCCCACCAGTGCCCTCGAGCCTCCGCCTCTCTTTAGCCATCCCATGGCATCTACCGTGTGCCCACCACGACAGTGGGGTTTTTGAGGGCTTGATTTACGAGGGAGAAGGTTGTCGGTGCTGGAGCAGCTAGAGAGGGAATAATGGTACTGGGGAGGCGAGCAAGGCGAGGGTACGCTGGGGCATAGTGAGATGATGAAGAGTGACCTCAAGATCTCTGGCGAGACGGAGATGGATATGGAGTGGTGCTAGGGGAGAGGGAGACGAGGCGAGTCATGCTATACAACGGTGGTGACAGTGATTGCATAGTGCACAAGGTGAGGCTGACTTTGGTAACCCGAACACGCCACCTGGACTGGTGTCACCTGGGCGCAGGGTCTTGTCACTTCACTGTGAGGACCGGATGAATAATATTTTGACCATCAAGTGTACCACAGTTGTACTACTACTAGTAGTAGGAGTAGTAGGAACATGAGTAGTACTATATAGTAGAGATAGGTCTCCCGTGCTAGCATGGCTCTGGGTTCACTTCATCCTCCAGGTATCATCCATATTGCAAGCAGAACCAAATTCTCGTGCATGCGAAAGCACGAAGAAGGCCTTTTCTTTTTTGAGGATAACCGCATATTCCTTAACCAGAGAATGTTGTGTCTCCTACGCACGCGCCAATATCCATCCGAACCAGCTACGACACATTTTTTATATATGTTTGCATAGGTCCCACCTATCAGGAGGGGTGCAGAAATAAAAAGGAATCATAAAATGTCTCGCCACGGTGATTCAAAAGAGTGACCTCAACTAGCAAGTGGCACATGTAGCACTAGAAGCATGGGCACGTACACGGACATGTACCACTCCTCAGTCTACCTGCATAGCCTTTTCGTTTAGTCTACCTAGCCATCTAATCAACTGCCTGCAGGCCACTTCTCCCACTTACTTCTCCATCGGGAACCAATTTTCCTCGACTTCTTCACCTCTCCTTCATCTTCATTTGCATCCAAACCACACCGCATTCACATTTTTTTAACCTCTTCACATACTCCTGGAGTAATTCCAAATCCCCTTTGAATAATCATCTTCTTCAGTTAGACTAGCTAATCCTAATTCTCCAAACCATAGCCCTCCAGTCCAGCGGTTCCAAATGGCGAAAGAGATCAAGATGCAGGTTTTTAGCATCCAACATGTCCTCGTCGAAGGCTCGTTGAGCATAGTTGCCACTATCACCGACCACCCAAGGGTTGTTTGGAAGTGGATCAACAATGTATCCAACTCCCTCCAAAAGGTGGAGATGAAGGTCATCGGTCTCGACGTAGAGTACACGGAGTGTGCCACTGGGAAGATCCAACGTGCCGCCATCCTTCAGTTGTGCCTCGAAGATGATGTTTTGGTGTACCACATAATACACGCGCCCTCCATACTAGGTGAGCTCCATGATTTATTGTCTCGGGAGGACATATACTTCTGTGGGGCAGCCATCGCAGGGGACAAATAGAAGTTGGAGCCATACAACCTTGATTTGACAAGCATCGCTGACATACAAACCAAAATAAAAATTCCTATAGAAGATTGTGATAAGTTGACACCATCCCTATTCGACGTAGCAAATTTTATGCTTGGAACAAATCTTCAGAAGGGTGACAAGACGTTGTCATTAAGGTCGTCTGGATGGGAGAATTATCTCTTGATGTATGAGCGGGTAAAATATGCTGCCCTCGATGCCCGTGTGAGTTTCAAGATAGCTGCAAGGTCCAGAGAGCTTGTTCCGAAGCCGTCTCCCACAGAAAATGAGAAGAAGAAGAAGAAGAAGAAGAAGAAGAAGAAGAAGAAGAAGAAGAAGAAGAAGAAGAAGAAGAAGAAGAAGAAGAAGAAGAAGAAGAAGAAGAAGAAGAAGAAGAAGAAGAAGAAGAAGAAGAAGAAGAAGAAGAAGAAGAAGAAGAAGAAGAAGAAGCTACACCGGTAGCAGGACATTACGGATGGATGAATTATTTCTATCTTGTAAAAAAAATATTTCCTCTCTGTGTATATTGATATAGATGGACTATTTCGATGGTGTGCATGTCTTCGGAACAAATACTAGCGTGGGTCCTCTTGACTATAAGGAACTATTTATATGCCTAGCTTTCTCTACTACTCCTTCCAGTGATCGGTATGCAATGCATGTGTCAGTAGACGTGACAGCTTGTCCATGGAAGTTCAACCACGGCGACCATCACGTTTCATCCACTGCCACTCACGATTCCCATGACGCCGCTCCAACCCACGGTACCACGTCCCCGACGTGTGCCTCACCCCTGTCGGCCACACCGCCCCTCCACCTTTGTGTGCATGACATGTGGGCCACCTGAAATGCAGCGAGCATCAAGTTTCTACCACAGCCACACGCAATTCCCACGATGCCGCTCGAACCCATGACACCACACGTCCCCCGACCTGCGGCTCAACCCTCTCGGCCCCACTGCCCCTCTACCTTCGGGAGCATTACATGTGGACCAGCCACCTATCGGGTCCACATGTTATTGACTCAAAGGCAAGTGTAGTAAGGCGCTGAAGCTCAGTCCCGAGGGCCCCGAGAGGGTAATGTAACTCCTGCGCCAGGCCTGTGTGGTGCTACCGCTACACGAACTCATGCAAAACTCAAGATTTTCTTCTTACTAGTACATGCCCGCAACGATTTAGTGGACATTGTAATCTCAACATGTGATGGGGAGCTCTAAATTTGAATTTGAAACTTATAAAACGAAAAAATTCAAAAAAAATAAACTGGAAGAGAGGGAGTATACTGTAGGATGTGTCCCATACGAAACAAGTCCCCTGGGTTTTCACCGCGAAAATGCGGTTAGAAAGGAGCATAGCGTCTTCGTACTTGTACGACAACAAATCGGCCGCAGACAGCATGTCCACCTTTGACCACCATGTGCAAGGTTTGTGAAAGCAATTGCAATGTCGAACACCGCGATGAGAGTGTAATTTTGGTTTGCGGACGACCTTATCGGGGCTTCCATGATTGCTATCTTCTTCAATCTCACCGTGGTTCCATCGTACCAATTCAGGCGGTGGCCCGTTGCATGGCTGATCCCAATGTTGGACAAAGGTTCTATGGGAATGGTGTCACTGTTGTAAATGTTGTGCAAATTGATGTTGGTACCCTCCCGTACATATGCAAGCCCATCTCCACTGGCACCGAGCCTAACCTGTGAAACAGTGGGCATCGGTAGAATTAGGAAATGGACACGGAAGAAGTCTTTAGAATGCATTTACTATGTGATCCAACTCATCACTTACCTGCTCATCGAACAAAATTCAAGTGCCCCTCAACGTAGGCATCTCAAGGGGCGTCAACTTGCAACTACAGCCACGCCGCGCTGGAGAGACCCCCAAGGAAACATCCTCGTGCGTTGCATGTAACATCAAGATGCATTTGTATGAGTAGTTTATCTTGTGAGAGAAAAGGATAAACGAGGGAAGACCTTATATGCAAATGTGGAGAGGGGTGTGGGTATCTTTTTTCAAAATTGCCATAGTTTTCTTCCTATCCATCAGATATAAATCGGACGGCCTATATTGCAGGATGGCAGGCACACCATCATCACCAACTCTGTGTTCTATAAGAGTAGTAGACTAGCAAGATGCCGGTGTGTTGCATGGAATATCAAGATGCATTTGTATGAGTAGTTTATCTTGTGGGAGAAAAGGATGAACGAGGGAAGGCCTTATGTGCAAATGTGGAGAGGGGTGTGGGTATCTTTTTGCAAAATTGCCATAGTTCCCTTCCTATCCATCAGATATAAATCGGATGGCCTATATTGCAGGATGGCAGGCACACCATCATCAACAACTCTGTTTTTATAAGAGTAGAGATAGAGACTACTACTACCAATGTGCCGGCCCGTGCGTTGCAATGGATCCAAAGTAGTAGAATATTACTTTTTCACTATAAGTGTATCTAGTGCCACCCCTACTTGGTTTTGGAGTATTGATGACAAACTCGGTTGAGGGACTAATGTGTTTGTGAGAATTGCAGGATAACACAGGTAGTAGTCCCTTATTGATTCGGTTTATCAACCAGATATGACCCCTAAAAATGTGTGAAGACATTGAAAACAATGGTGGTTTGTGAATACATTCACGATGAAGATTATGACATGAGAAGACATTCACTTGAAGACTGTGGAGTGCGAAGACATAGTTGTTTTGTAGTTTACTTTTCTTCTTTGTTGAGTCATAGGAACCACAGTACTGTTAAGTGGGGTCCAAGTGAACAAAGTTAGAATGACGGATGTGATGCTCAACCAAATCATATGTCTTCGAGCGAAGACAATGAGAGTAAATCTTATCCAGAGCTGGATGAGTCAGCTTTTCTTATAGCCCAAGTAAAGTTGTCGTGTGTGTTTGACATGCGACCGTTGGACACGTGTCGGTTCCTTAGTGACCGAGGGCCATTTTGGACAGATCAGGTCAGGTTGCCTCGTGGCTATAAATAGCCCACCCCCTACACCATAAATTGGTGGCTGCTTAGAGTTAGTGCACGACTTTTTTTGTTTGAGAGAAACCCACCTCTGAAGCATTTGAGAGAGAGATCCTTGCGAGGGCAAAGCCCAAAACACCCAGAGACAAAGAGTGCTAGGCGTCACTGAAGTCTTTCTGTCCGCGTGACCTGAAGACTTGTTACACTTGAGGACTGTGAATCCTCCAGCCGGTTAGGCGTCGCGTTCTGAGCATCCAAGAGTCATTGTGGATTGCTGGTGAACAAAGTTTGTGAAGGTTTGGAAGTCTACCTTGAAGACTTACCAGAGTGATTGGGCGAGGACTGGGTGTCCTTGGCTCAAGGGGAATATGGTGAAGACACGGTCTTCTGAGTTAAATCTCAGCCTCCCTAACCATACGTACAATTATCACATCAACTGGAATTGGTCTACCAAATCCTTGTCTTCACGAAGAAACTGGTTCTAACCCCCACTTCCCTTTATTTTACTATTTGTCTTCGTGAAGTCAGTGCTTGCTTGTCTGATTTGTTGGACTTCACTGAGTGAAGACTATTTCCTGTTTGGCTTCATACTATCTTCCATCCTGATCCATACTACCTAGCTGCTGACAGTCTTCGTGCTTTCACTACATAGGTTACTTGACTATGGCTTGTCTAATGTAGTCTATCTTCTGCTGCATATCAATAGGTTCATTTCTACTGTTGGTCTTCAAAGACCTCGTGTTTTGATGACTTCCATAAAAATCACCTATTCACCCCCTCCAGTCGATAACTAGCACTTTCATTCACGGGCTTGAAATATAAACACTCTAGTTTTGATATGCATATATCAGTAAAAATAAATCATGCTTCACTCAAAATATATTCCTCGGGCTGTTTTGATGAGGTGAGGGACGAGTGTGGCTGGTTTGAAGATAACATGTTTAAAAAAAATTGGAGCTGTTTTTTTTACATTTTGTAGCGTGGCACGGCATCCGGTGCACCTAAGCGTCTGAAAAAACATTGAGTTTGGGTCGGTGGCACACCCTGCAGCAAGATGCCCGTGCATTTTAGGGAACATCAAGATGCATTTTTTTTTACAAAATACCTGTTGTGATTGACCCTTGCAGGAGTAATGTCATGTGTAAAAACTAATGATATCTCGAGAATTTTATCAGAAAAATGGTATCTTTGGAACAAGTTTTCTCTACTACTGTTCCTTGCAGTGAACGGTATGCAATGCATGTGTCAGCAGACATGCCAACTTGTCTACGGAAGTTGAACCACGGCAACCATCACGTTTCTACCACTGCCACACGCAATTTCCACGACGCTGCTCCAACCCACGACACGACGTCCCCCGACATGCGCCTCATCCCTCTCGGCCCCACTGCTCCTCTGCCTTTGTGTGCATGACATGTGGGCCAGCTAAACTGCGGCGACCATCAAGTTTCTACCACAGCCACACCCGATTGGACGCGGTTTGCTTGCTCCGATCCGTACTCCCGCACCATCAAATTTTCATCCAGCGGCTGTGACACATTTTGTCCCGGGCATCAATCCTCAGCTGGAGTACTTCTGTACTACAGGTAGTACCCGCTGGTGTGGCCATCTACGCCTCGTAACGCCCCGACGCCCAGCTATGGCACCCTCACCACGGCCACGCCACCACCGGTCGGTTCATCTCGAACGAGTGAGTCGCGAACCAAGCCACCACCATGAGAATGACATGTGGGCTAGCCGTATTTAAGGTCCACATGTCATTGACTCATAGGCCAGTGCACCAAGCCACTGAAGCTCGGTCCCGTGGGCCCCGAGAGGGAAATGTAACTCCTGTGACAGGCCTTGTGGTGCTCCCGTAGTATGAACTCATGCCAAACCCAGAATTTGTTTCTTACTACTACCAATGTGTCAACCTGTGCATTGCAATGGATCCAAAGTATATCTATTTAGTGGAGTGCACTCTAAACACATTATCTATTTATTTTTCTCTAGCCTTTCCTAGCCATGCAACTAAGCAACATAAGCTTCATGGGTGCCCCCCACATCATATTATTCATACTACGTTGACTAAAAAAAAGATAAATCACCTAAAACAAGATCTTCCTATTTTTGTTCCTACGATGATGTGCCATGCACGTACCTAGTTGTATAGTGGTAGTACTAGTTGTAGGACAAACTTCGTACTAGTAGGAGTAGTAGTACGGAATGCTCCTACTCTATCAACGAGCCCCATCTGACACCAAATTTCTTGGCTTCCGTGCTACAGCTAGATCTTCCCCTCCTCATTTCTGTTTTCCAACATGGCGGGTGGGGTGCGGTTTGCCAATAGTCGGTTTGCTCAATTTCGGTCCCACATGAAAGTGAAAATGCTAGGCAACACCCCTTCCCTAGCTATGTGGCATGCCGGACGGGCCATGGAGTACTCCCGATTCCCGGGCGTGTAGGGGTGCTACGCGAACGCGGAGGCCTTTTCCTTTTACTAGCAATGTGCCCGTGCATTGTGACAGATTCAAAGTAGTAGAATAGTAGTACTTGTTCACAAACTTGAAAGAAAACACTCTTGTTTTGATATACATATATACCACTAAAAATATATTACTTTTCACTCAAAATATATTTCTTAGGCTGTTTTGATGAGGTGAGGGAGGGATGTGGTTGCTTTCAAGATAATAAGGGGTTTTCTGCAAATTGGAGCAGAGAAGTGGGCTATTGTTGCAAAAATGGCACAACTTACCTCACAGTCGTTAGATGCAGATCTAATGGTCAGAAACGACAGATGGCAGACAGACCACCATCACCAACTGAGTCTTCTATAGGAGTAGGAGTAGAGAAAATGTATAATTGTAACATTTGGTTCTGCTCCTTGGCACGATTGATAGATAGAAATAATGATTGGAAACGCTAGGGCGGGGCTTTCTCCGCCAGACAAGCAGGGTAGTAGCTAGGTTGGCGCACCGTCGGTTTGGTCACATGCGTTCTGACATGTTCTATTATTTCTAGCAAGATGCATGTGCCTTGCACGAAGTTGATGAAAAAGGTAAGCACAACTTATAAATTGACGGATGGAGTACTAGTTACAGTGATGCATATAATTAAGCAAAGGGATTGCACATCTCTGTATTGACTGGAACGAGAATGCAATAGCAAAATTGAAAG